>NC_084865.1:14580158-14889022 GCF_951802175.1 Populus nigra | reverse complement strand
AAAATCTTATAAGAAAAGGAATAAAAAAAACAACTTGAGTTAACTCGAGTTAACATATCAAACCTGTGTCAGGAGATTGGGATAACCCTATATAAAGCAAATCAAAACAAATTATAAAATCTAATTTCCAATCAATCCAATGTTGAAGCATGAACTTAAAAATGTCCAATTAAAAAAGAACAAAAAAATCAAAATCAACTTGGCTAACCCACAAAACATGTGACCCAAGTCATGAGGTCGCGATAATCCCATAGAAAAAAAATTAAAAAAAAAATATGTAGATCAATTCTTAATCAACCCAATGTTGAAGGATAAAAATGAGAAAAAAATAATTAAAAAAAATGATAAAAAAATTACTTGAGTCAACACAACTAGCTCATTACCCAAGTCATAAGACCAAAACGCAAATCAAAATAAATTATAAAGTTTAATACTTAGTAAACCCAATGTTAAGAAAAAAAATTTAAGAAATAATCCTAAAAAAATTCAAGGATAAAAGTGAAAAAAAAAAACCTTATCATTTCACTCTTCATTGCTATAGTAAAATCTTAAGCACTCTTATATATGTTAATAATCTTCTCTTTCTCTCTAGGAATGTGAATGAAAATGCTGAAAACCAAGAAAAATGCTAACTCTTAACCTTATATAGGTTAGCCGACATGGCCAGCCATTTTTAACTGATTGGATGATTCAACTCAATTATATCTAGACTCATACAACACCAATAAGAGACGTGATAGAGAGATTGTGGGAATTCAAAATTTTTGAAAGGCATTAATCCTTAGCCTTCATTCACTTTCTAGATTATTTTTTTACTTTAGCACTTTAAAAGAAAATGGATAAAATAACACAGTATAAAAAATATTTAGAAAAGTAACACAATTTAAAGAGTTGTAAATGATATTTGTGACTTACGAGCCACAAGTGTCATCTGTGACTCTCTTCAAAGTTAAAAATAGGCTGACACATTTTAGAATAAAGAGAGAACAGAGAGGAGAGAAAGAAAAACAAGAAAAGAAAGAAAAAGACCTTGAATACACATTAAAACTCCAATAACAACACCATCGGTATCGTTGGAAGGATATCGATAAGACAAATCCAACGACAAGAATGTCACGAATGGTGACTTGAGTGGGCCACACGAGTAGTCTAAAGTGTTGGGGTTTATTTTTCTTCGGACAGCTCGTATGGAACATTTCGGTCACCGTTTGTGACCTTCTTTGATGTCTTTGGATTCGTCTCATCGAGATCTTCTCAACGGTACTAGCAGTGTCATCATTAGAGCTTCGATGTGCCTCTGGGTTCTTTTATATTTTTTCTACCTTTTTCTCTATCCCCTCTCTTCATAAATTACAAGAGGAGAGAAAGAAAAAACAAAGAAATAAAAAAAGACCCCAGAGGCACACCAAAGTTTTGACAATGAGACAACCGATATTGTTGGAAAGATCTCAACGAGATGAATCCAACGACATCAAGGAAGGTCACCAATGGTGACCGGAGTGTGCTACACAAGCTGTCTGAAGACAAATGAGCTCTGGCATATTTGGACGACCCGTGTGGCCCACTCTAATCACTGTTCATAACCTTCTTTAATGTTGTTGGATTAGTCTCGTTGATATCTTTCTAACGGTACCAGTGGTATCGTTATCGGAGTTTCGGTGTGTCTTCAAGGTCTTTTTATTTCTTTCTTTCCTTATTTTTCTCTCTCGCCTCTCACCTATTTCTTTAATCTAAAATGTATCAGTATATTTTTAATTTTGGAGAGAGTCGCAGATGACAGTTATGACTTACAAGTCGAAGATGTCATTTACGACTCTCTAAACTATGCTACTTTTCTAAATATTTTTTGTATTATGCTATTTTATCCTTTTTTTTATGTGCTGAAAACCAAAAAAAAAATCATTTTCTGCACATGAATTGTCATATGATCTCAAACCTCAAAGCTTACCACCATAATCACACATTTGGTGAAACAAGATGACAAGACAGTTAAAAGGGATACATGTGAAAAGACTAATAAGGTCCACCTTTACTATAAAGAGTTTTTTTTTCTTTTTAAGTTAGAACATTAACTTAAAAGTTTTCGCAGAATAATACTATTTGAAAAAGATTTGGTGAAATAGTATATTTTCACCTTGTCGCACTTAAGAATAGTGATATTTAATAAATATTGCTATTCTTAAACATGACAACTATCTTGTCACCCTTTTAAAGTACGACAACTTAACATGTATCCTTACTGACAAGCCTCTGGTTCAACCGATCGGCTGGTTGATCCAGTTGTATGAATTGATCGACCGTTTCACATAAAAACCATAATGTACATATGTTTTATGAGTGAAAATATATATTTGTGTCTAACTTGTGGACTCAAAAAAAGACTCCAATTAAAATCTAAAAAAGTTATTGTTCATTCAATACTTGTCCTCAGTTTTTCAGTGTCAATGATGCAGTCGGACTTGCGATAACAGGTAATTTTGAGCAATTTAATATAGATCTGTCACAACTGAATGAGGATCTCCGCAGATAGATTATGTGGATGGCCTAGTATATGCATTAATGAACCAGTGAGATAAGTTTAGGTCTTAAAGTAACTGGGTCTAGTCGTGCCAGACCAGAATGATGGCCCAAGAAAACTATAACTTTTCATTTGATCATTGAATCACTCTTAAATTTTTACAGGAATTTTTGGAGGCTATTTTCATCGTAGGAATTACTTTGTAAGTGCTTCGGTTATCTTGACCCATCTTATGCCTTTCTGACCCGGTTTCCTATGCCTTCCAGCTCATAACAACTTTAGAAAGAACATAGTGTTTGAGAGATTTCTAACAACCTCATCACTTCAATTAAATGGGTGTTTAAGAATGTGGTACTGGTTGTTTTTTAAAGTGTTTTTTGCTCATAAATATATTAAAATAATGTTTTTTTATCTTTTAAAAAAATTATTTTTGACATCAGCACATCAAAATAATCTGAAAATATAAAAAAAATATATTAATTTAAAGCAAAGAAAAAAATAAAAAAAATTAAATTTTTTCAAAAATATATTTTAAACACAAAAATAAACAGCCATTAGGATTTCATATAATCATCCATCTAGAGGTATGTTATCTATGTATGATATATGGGAATTAGCCAACATGGCATCCAAATTAATAAGTGGCAGTACCGAGTTAATTGCTAAACATTCTTTAATTAATAATTTTTGTAAAAACACACTTTATTTTCTTTTTTTATATATAATAATAAATTAATTCATCAACCCAAACTAAAGACCTATTTGGGTTTTAAAAAGTTATAAATTATAGTTTTTGAAAAAACCACATGGAAAAAGCTGTTGAATCAACTTTTAAAGTATTACTAGACGTTTAAAAACCACAAACACATAAAAACCACAAGCAAAACCAGATTTTTTTTTCTTACAGGGTACCTTCTGAGCAACTACTCCAATATTTTCCTAGCTATAAATATTACGCCGATCTCAACTCCCTAAACCATCTCTCAAACACTCCTAGAACTAGAATACCCACAAGCTAGCTATCATTCACCTTTCTTTCTTGCTCTCTATATACTATTATATATATTATTTCTTATAGCTAGCAAGCTAAGGAAACAAATATACATAGAAATATATGGGTGCTACTGGAGGAGATGATCATCAGGCGGCCGGCATGTTCTCAGTGACCGTGACCGAGAAGGAGGTGGTGGCAGCAGTGCTCCCAATGCACGAACATTGGCTGCCACTCTCCAACCTTGACTTGCTTCTTCCTCCACTTGATGTGGGTGTTTTCTTTTGTTACAAGAGACCAACGTCGTCGACCTTGACGATCAGCTCATCCTCACCAGCTACTAATTCTTACAATTTTCGGTCCATGGTTGGTGTTCTGAAAAAGGCCATGGCCCAAGTTCTGGTGTCTTACTACGCCTTTGCCGGAGAGGTTGTGGCTAACTCTGTGGGTGAGCCTGAGCTGCTGTGCAACAACCGAGGCGTGGACTTTTTTGAAGCAGTTGCAGATATTGAGCTTATGGACCTCAATTTGTATAACCCTGATGATAGCATTGAGGGGAAGCTCGTGCCCAGAAAGAAGAATGGGGTCCTTGCTGTCCAGGTTTGTTGAGTGTTTGTTTTAGTTTTTGTGGTTAAATTACACATAAAATTTAACTATAAAAACTAAATTTTCTTGTTTTTTTAAGTTTTTCTATGAATTCCATACATAAAACTCAACCTTCACCTCTAAAATAAACTCACAACGTACACACGCCACTACTTTTCCTTTTCCTTTTTCAGTCTTCATCTCTTTTACCCCATCTATGTAGCTCCAACGTACGTACGTGCCAAAATAATGAAGCAATGAAAAGCGGTGACCTTCCATTCCCGGTTATGTAAAATCCTTTAATTTTCGACATTTTTCTTCTTCTGGGATTTTAATTTTTGTTAGAAGCGTAATAAAATTTATTTTTAAAATATATTTTACTTGAAAATATATTTAAATAATTTTTTTTTTCTTATCAACACACAATTCAAAAACACTAAAATAATTAATTAAAAAATTATAAATTAATTTTAATAAAACATGTTAAGCCTGGCACTGAAACACAAAGATACTTTATTCAGACACCTCCACATGGCTTTCTGGAACATCGTGCATGCATGTTTCTGTCGGATATGTTGGATTCTTTTTATAATTGACTGGTACTTTTTTTTTTTTGAAGATATAATTTATAAGAAAAGAACCTCACTTCAATATATAATCCAGGAAACTATACATACATAAATTACTAAAACTGCTCTTTGTTGATACGTACGTTTAACATCAACCGTGAGTAAGTTGTTTTCTACCATAAAAACATAATTTCGATCCTTTTATGTTCTTAAGAAAACACAATCGTTCATGTTTCAAATTTCATTATTGATTTTGAAATCAATGATTTAATTATGAAAGAAATAAAATATTAAGGAGTTAAGTTGTTTTTATTTTTATGTATTAAATTATGATTATTGAATGATTCAGATTCTATAAACATGATGGTCGTCATAGATATCATTTGAGCTTGCTGCGCGCAAAGGCGCACGCAGACATTGACATACAGGGCTCTAGAAATTTATGTACTTTAACCTCACGAACTAATTACATTACAAACTATTTTCAGGCAACGCAACTGAAATGTGGCGGTTTGGTGGTGGCGTGCACGTTTGATCATCGCATTGCAGATGCCTACTCGGCCAACATGTTTTTGGTGTCATGGGCAGAGACAGCTCAATCTAAACCAATATCACTGCTTCCATCGTTCAGAAGATCCTTGCTAAACCCAAGACGTCCTAGTTGCGTGGACGCTTCTTTGGACAACATGTACGTGCCCGTCTCCACACTGTCACCTCCCAAAGAGCCTGCACCTGATGCTGATCAACTCGTAAGTCGCATATACTATGTGAAAGCAGATGACCTAAATCAACTACAATCCCTTGCTAGCTCCAAAGGGAACAAGAGGACAAAAATGGAATCATTTAGTGGATTCTTGTGGCAATTGGTTGCCAAGTATTGTGCTATAAAAGATGATAACAACAACAATGCCTGCAAGAAGATATCAAAAATGGGCATCGTTGTGGATGGAAGGACTAGGTTAAGTAGTGATCTTGAAAGAGGGGATGTAATGGAAGCATACTTTGGAAATGTGCTATCCATCCCCTATGGTGGCAAGACAGTCCGTGAACTAATTGAAAATCCATTGAGTTGGGTTGCAAATGAGGTCCATGATTTCTTGGAAAATGCAGTGACCAAGGAGCATTTCTTAGGGCTGATTGATTGGGTGGAGGCTCGGAGGCCAGAGCCAGCTGTGGCCAAGATATATTGTGGTGGTGGTGATAGCGACGGGCCGGCTTTCGTCGTCTCCTCCGGGCAAAGATTCCCGGTCTCGAAGGTGGATTTCGGTTGGGGTGTGCCTCTTTTCGGGTCGTATCATTTTCCATGGGGTGGAACTGCTGGGTACGTGATGCCCATGCCAAATCCAGCAGGTAATGGTGATTGGATGGTGTACATGCACCTGTTCAGAGGGCAGCTGGAGTTCATCGAGACAGAAGCTTCCAATTTCCTTAGGCCCTTGACTTGCAGTTATCTACGTTGCCTAACTGCATCATCAAACTAGCTAGATAGCAGCTATCGATCTGGCTACGATGTTGTAATTAATTATTATTATTACCATGCTTGGATGGATTGTGCTCCCTGCCTGAATTCAATATCGATCACCACCCGTTGGCTTTCTTAATTTGTCACTAAATTTATATATAGCTAATTAATTAATATATTTGCCTTAGTTTTCATCTAATTCTAAGGGATGGTCAAGTAATTAAAAAGCTTTATCTCCATTCTTTAATTTATTAGACTCGAACCTTAGAATTAATTATATCTAATTAAGAAATCCCATTAAATCTTGATGAATGTATCAAATTGATGTAAATATATAATGTATTCAAAAGTATTCAAGAAAAAAGTAATTCCAGCTAATATAAAAACTAGCTTCTAAAAACACCTAATTTTATCATCGATAATTTTTTTTAAAGCCAACAATTTAGGTTGGCCCGATCGATATTGCGTGCGTGTACACTAACGCGTCTGATCAATAAACTATATATATAAAAAAAAATAAAAAAAAATAAACTATGTATATACACACTACCTGTACGTAACCTTAATTTATCTTCAATTTGTTACTATAACAAATCAAAGCAGGCTGGCTCGAATATTTTAGATCTCTCTAGAAGAAAAGGAAGAGCATAAATATATTTAATTATTTGGACACTCCTCAGATCCCTCAAACTCCAAGTTAATCACATTAATTACTGGTAACTTCGATCATAATCATCAACCTAAAGAAACGCCGGCATATCATTTACATGTGTGTCTAATATTTTAAAGTTATTGGTTAGGATTTATACTATAATGTAATATGAACATGATTGATTTAATATTTTGCAAATGTATAGCTTTTCTTTTGAGAGAAAAGAAAGAGATAGGGATAGGGATATCTATCTATATTAATATTAATTTGTGAGATTTGTGAATATATATATACTAATTTATGTTCTTGGAAACCTATCATCGATCATACTTCACAAATTAGCATGGTTTTTTTTTATTGTTTTAATTAAGTAGAGTAACTTGCTAGATGATAGTCTGCCATCTAGTTGAGCTGTTGTTGTCACAGCCAATATATATTACTTTTCCTTTTTACTTTATCTCAATGTAATCAGCAATTCATGAGATCAACTAGTTAAAGAATTGTACTGAATAACAATGCTCGAGCGAGCTGCCTCTCTCTCTCTCTCTCTCTCTCTCTCTCTCTCTCTCTCTCTCTCTATATATATATATATATATATATATATATATATATATATAAGTGAGAATCTTTGATAATTAATTAATAAATTAATTCTCTTTGATCTTTCCTTCAAGATCCAACATCCCATTTGGAAAATAAGTACATGAAAAGAAAGTCGGTCCTTTGGTTTTTAATCTTTTATATTGTTTTATTATCTTACACAGACGACATATATATATAGTTTTTCTAACCATAGGAAAGATATTCATATATATGCTGTATTAATTATTGCTAGTTACAGGAAATTAAACACGTTGAAAAATAGTAATAAAAACTGGACAGAACGGAGTTTGGCTTGACGTTAATGCATGCAATAGTTATTGATAAGTTCGCAAGAAATTAGATAAGAAAAAACAGCGTGATGGAAATTAATATTATATATAATTAATTAGGTGAACATAACTAGAGTCAGATCTCGTCAACAATCTGTTGAAATTAATATGTGGATCATAAAAATAATTGGACCACTCAATAAATAATCTTCTTTTGTGGGTTGGATTCACCAAACCATAGGTTAAAACGTTACATGCACCAATAAGGCACTGCCAGGACTTAATTTGAAACAAAATATATAATGACTGCTAGTTGTCCACCATATCCACCTCGTGTCCTCTTACAGATCAATTCATCAGTTTGGATGGAAGATGATGATGAGCATAACTTGTCTCCAAAACAAACAAACAAACAAACAAACAAACAAACTACTATATATAATTTAATCAAATATTATATTCCCATACATATATAGTGAGCAAAGAAATCGAGAGAGAATTAATCCTTCACCACACACACACTAATCAGGATAAAAACGTCGAGGGATAATATATTTGATTTAAATCTTAAAATCTTAATTAACATACAAATTGATCTAAATATATTTGTTTTTATTATCGAATCAAAGAATTGTGTAAGAATTATATATATATACTTCAAGATGGTGTTCATTAATGGCAGAACCCAATTGGCCAGAGGAACGATAATTAGCTATCTGCAGAGCCTAGGTTTTGAATAATTAATGGATGATATTGTGATGTGATCTTTGTGGCAGTTATTACACAAGTTTTCTTAAAGTCAGCACAAGTGATGTATTTAGTGCAACCACCCGGTCCTTCCAAACGTATGCTTTTTATATATGCATGATAGACAAACATGCACGCTCTCTTTTACAAAGGAGTAGTTGATCGTAAGCAGCAGCCGCCACCAACGACGCAGCAATAATAATTTGATTCTTAAGTACTTTTATAAAGATTTAAGTTGATTTTTCCCTGGTTGATCGTCTGCTTCTGACCTGTTACATTCCCGATATTTTTCTGTGGGTGTCAATAATACACAAACACACACACACACACAGAGTAGGGCATAAGAAGGAGCCTTTGGCAAGAGAAAAACGTAAGAGAATGAGTATAATCTTAGTGTGTATTCATGGTATCTGAGAGGTACGCGCCACTGCATGCATTCAATATACATAAGAGTAGTGTCCCATGAGGTGGTGGCATTGAAGAAAATCAACCTACACTGACACGCCATATCTAAACCATCCATGCTTTCATTAGAAGATAATTAAGCTTGATTGATATTATCTTCTTTTTTGATAAAAATCTATCGATGTATTATATATTGAAGTTGTCATGACTTGTGCCTTTTAATAGCGTATTTGTCAATAATTCAATCTCTTTTGTTTTTTTAAAGTGTTTGTCAAGTATTTATCTTGACAGAGATGAGAGGGCATGGGAAACTTGAGACGATATTAATTAATTACTAGCTGGTCTTGCAGGTGAGGTGGTCATGACTACTTGTGCTTTTGACTTGTGCGTTTGGAAATGCCGTTCCACCTGTTCCACCTCTAATATTATAATTTGCTTGTAATTAAGAAGTTCATGAATTTAGGTTGACAGGTGTGAGAGGGCATGCATGGACAACTTGAGTCGTTATAGCATATAAAAGGTTAAAACAATTCATGATCAAGACTTGTACAGCCAAAAGTATTCGAAAAAACGCATGATATATATATAATTTATTATTGAAAGTTACTGCATGGCTAATAAAATCTATTTAGCATTATAACTTCTACAGTAAATAATGGAGATCAGTATTTCACTATGAACGCAGATTCATTGTAGATTGCAACAATATTATAATAGCTAATTTACTCTTTTTCTTAGGCTTAGAATTGTCAAGAACCTCCACTCGAGAAAAACTCTACCTCAAGCTCACAATAAAAAGTCAAACCCTTGCATTATAAAGACATGAATAGTTAACCTATTTACGAAGTAGCATGTCTTTACTTGTTAATTTCGAAATCTAATTTGAAAAATTTATATCTATTATTTTACTTTTATTTATATTAAGTCTATTTAGAGTCCCTTCACACATTCTTCTACTTCAAATTAATTTAACCTCTTCATCAGTGTTAGTTGAGGGGCATCATCATTTTTAGTTAGCATGTATTCAAACTGCTCTTTGTGCCTCAATGTCTATATTGAAAGGAACCCTAAGATAATCTTCCATATTATTTTCAATTAACCTTTTAGAAATCATCGTACGTGCCTTCCATGTTTTAATTAGTTTGCAACATTCATGCATGATAAAAGGATCTCCGTTTTCTAACATCTTCTCTAAGTTAATGTCACAAAACTGAAGTTGTTTTTAATTTAGCTCCCTCTTCAACCACGTTAGCTAGCTTTAAAGCTAGAAACTTTTGTATCTAATTCTCCATTTTTTACTCTCTCTAGTTCATCACCTAGCTTGCAGGACAGCTTCTGATTCCATCATCTCATCATTCTGAAAAAACATTGTTTTATACTACATCATTATTGAAACTCACGAGCTTTGTTTATTGATCTTAAATAACCATTGATCATTCTTGAATGATGTTTAATCGCTGACCAAACTCCATTTGTAAGACATAATGTTAAATATCCATGGTTGTTGTCTCATCATAAAATAAAATTCTTCTATTGCATGGAATTGCTTTATTCTTGACTTGAATAATTGCCTTCCCGAGCTACATCTTCTTTAGGTTTTGCCACTTTGCTATTTGAGAAGGTTGAACATAAAGAAATGTAAAATCTATTTGTAATAATCTTGTACAACTTCTAAAATTAATAATTTTCTCATAATTTATCATGATGAGATGATGGCTGCTAAAGGTGCTCCACTTCAGAGGTTCAGATTCGCTAGAGAGATGAATTGAAGACTCTTGGAAGTTTCCCTTGGATTTTGTTGTAATGGTTATCTTGTGTAGATTCCAATGTTGTTTTCTTAGGCTATATTTGTTGTTTTGTCCTCTTTGTATGGATCTTACTTAATTTGTTTGGTAGTTTCTGCACAATTGATATGCTGCAGGCTCTATAATTTCACATGCCGTCAGGTTATGGCGTTAAATGAAATCACATACTTCTCAAAAAAAAAAGTACAAGCATACCATCATGAACTCTATTGTCTAGAGTATCATATCATCAATTCTCATCAATATAATAATATATCCTGTAAATCCTATATTATGATAACTAGAAATTTTATTTGATAAAAAGTAAGCTTTCAACTCTACCAACTATCTAATAATTAGTTTCTTTGAAAAACTCTCGTCAAAGAAAGGTTTTTCATAAAAATTAGGAATATGTTTACGAAAAAAGTGACTATGAGTTAAGTCTTTAGTGCTTCTTGGCCTATTGTAAACATCAATGTAGGTTTGCACGAATAGATTCAAGGTTTGGTTCACTTCGAGATAAGTCTTTATGAACGTCCATCATCTCATCATCATGATCATTGTTTGTGCTTTCCCTTGAAAGTTGATCAAACCAATCAGATTCATATGATAGGATTCTGCACGTTACCTTTCAAGCCTTCATAATGCTCTATATAGCCTCTGCTCCTTCAACGCAAGGTGGGAGGATGTTGCCGGTGTCCTTGTCTATCAAATTGGTAAACTTGTTTTAATATCAATTGACATAGCATAGAGTAAAAGAAAGAACAAGAATATCTCAAACCCTATGATTACAATCCTAAATTGTAAAGAAAACTCTTTATTGAAAAGTTCCGGATAAATTTTTGAATAATTAATTTGTTTTAAACTTTTCTAAAAAATAAACCCTATTTATAACCTAAATCCTTATTAAAAAAATGATTTTTCATTGAAAGTTACCTGGTTAATAGAATTCATCAAGTAACAGGATTTCTAAATGAGATAAAAATAAATAAATCAAATCTTTGTAGAATCCATCTAGCATTAGAATGGAAAGGCAGGCCAATAGCTTGCTAGACCCCAGAAGTTGAAATTTCCTAGACTTATCATGTAAGGCCGGGATTGCATGATTTTTCTGCTGCAATTCTGTTAACCACTTCTTTTCAATTTTAAATCAAAACTTCGAGTATTTAGTGCAGCACATCATACACTAGCAGCAACTAAAAGTCAACCTGTCTTGAATTTGTGTTTCTGTTGTCGCCAGGGGTGTGTGTGTGTGTGTGTAATCTCATTCCTTTTCTTTTACTTATATTATTTGTTGAATGTATAAGTGAATAATAAATATCTCGTAATGGTTAGAAGTGCGAAAAAGTAAGATGCTGCTGTATAACAGATGCATGGGACTGCGTAGTCGACTTTCAAAGACAGTGTTCGTTGCTGACTGTTGTATGTTGGCTTTAATGAAACACACACACAAACACACTTTTATTCCTTTTCTGAATGCAAGTTGATGGTGATATTCTAGTGTGTGCGCTGAACATGGCAGCCAGATGTGGGCTGTGTTTGCTAGGTGCTGGTTTCCCATTGATCTTTGACAGACGCAGTGTACCCATAAAAAATTGTGCTCCACTAGGCCAAGGGATAGCAGGTTTGTAAGCAAGAACCATTCAGAAAAACTGCTTCCATCCTCACTGTTATCAAGAAAGGTCGCGTCATTAACAGGGGGATGCAACCTAATTATGTTAGCAACATTTGGAACCTAACATTAATCCTGTATTGAATTTCCCAGATACAGGCAGATTTTAGGTGCGGTTAGTATTAACATCATCATCAAAGTGGAGTTTTGTCGGGCAGGAAAAGGTAACGGAAACGAGAATCGAAGGGAAGAATGCCACAATTACGTGAGCCAAGAAGGCTTTGTCGCCTTTGTGAAATGCATTGCTCTACAAAGGCAGCCTGATTGGGTGGAAGGTAATGTGATATCCACACTGCCAAATTCGTATCGTCCACAAAGCCTTTAGCAAAGCAATGGAGCATTTTCGGCACCAACAGCTTCCCTTTGGTGCTAACTCCAGCTGAAGCTCGAATGAAATCATGTTGAGCTTCTTGAAGTTCTTCTCTCACATTCTTAGCAGTGAACACCCTTACCTGCATTTTTCATTCATCAGAATACCATCCAAATATAACTAAATATACATTAATAAACACGACCTCTGAAAGATAAAATATACTTCATCAATATATAGCACATGAAATATTCTTACTGCTGGTGATGAGTACATTCCACAGCTTAGGGCAAATGCTACAAGAGGTTCATGTGCATCAATCACAGACTTCTGCTGTTCCTCTGATAGCCTCAACTTGTGAAGGGCAAGAAGTAAAGCCTGACAATTGCGTTGAGTAGAAATGTTAACCAGGGTATGAAGTTCAAGATGTGCACAAAAACAGAGAACTTGTAGATAAGATGGGGGTGGGGGGGGGCGTACAATTTGTGGCCTGTGGAGAGGTGGTTTCATCTTCAAAATCACGTACTCAATGGCAGCTGCACTAAAATAATGTCCTCCGATAGTGTATGCAGCCTGGAAATATCAACCAAATCGCATCAATGACACTCATCAAGTGCAATAAACAATCAATCAAACACATGACTCTGCCAGGAACCACTACATCAAGAATGTTACAGATACTAAAGAATCTCGCTATGTTTGGTGTGGAGATTTATATAACTCAATTATTTGTCACGATCCAGAAAACTACATGAATCCATTGCCTTTTAATACCATAACACATGCCTACAACAGCAATTCCCTTCAAGAGCAATAATCTATTTTATCCTATTAGAGTTACTGGAAACCAGAGGCCACTTACAACAACCTATTATATAATGCTGACTACTTGGAGCTTTTGAACTGCATATGATGATGACAAGAAACTATCTTTACAGCAAATTACCGAGGAGGAGAAAAAAGTAGATGTTTAGTCAAGAATCAAACCTTTTGCATCAACGAGAAGAGCTTCAAGTCACTCCTTGGGACTCCATATGCCAAGTACGCCTGTTTAACAATAGAAATTTAAGAACATAAACTTTAAGGTTATGAAATGACCCACATCGCACCATGTAATTTTAGCACATTACTCATGTGATAGAAGTGAAGACACTCACATGCATAATCAAAGCATTGTAAAGATTGATCCAGAAAGCAAGCTTCTCATTCGAGCTCAAATGGATAGGGTTCACCTTGGCGAGTTGCTCAACAAGTGTTCTGTCCCCCAAGTTTCAAACAAGAAAACAAAACAACATTTATCAGATCTGATCCCAGATAACCACACAAACATTCAAGTAAAAAAAGAATAAATATATCAAAGTAATGGGAGCATAAGCTCATTAGAACCGAAGTATTCTATGTTTTTAGACCTGTTTGATTCAACTAACAAAATGAAATGCAAAGCTCAAACAAATGGCTCACTTAAAACTCTTATACCTGAATTTCCTTAATGCCCCCGATGCATATTCTAGTTGCTTCTTTCCAACTGACATCCAAGAAACTTCAGTTGCTAAACCATAGTTTCCAATGTCTGCCCAACTCAACTTGCCATGCACTTTGTAGGGATCAAAGACACTGCCCAATGCCAACACTTCAGAGTTGCTTTGTATATCAATCTGGGGGCTCTGCACCCATGATGAAATCATTGAGCGCTCAGATGAAGACCACCATGATGAACTGGACAGATGTCCTCTCGGTGACACAGGTGAGGATTGGCTCTCTAAAGCAGAGGACATGGATGGCACAGCAGAATCTGCCAGAGACAGGAAAATATTTTTCATACATCTTACCATCTCCTCTGAAAGTTGATTAGGGTAGTCCCAAAGGCCCTTAGGCGGCATTCCTTTTGGAAGCCTCATGAGCTCTGCAGGTTGAGTGGGTTTGGCATCTGTCTGCACGGATACTTTCTTCTCATGGAAAAACTCTGGTGCCTTCATTGAATCCTGATCCAAGTACCACAAATCAAATGCCTAATACTGTGATTAGGAATTTCTGGAAAGGAGTTATCACTACCATTTACAATAATTCATCTATTACTATAAGTAATAAACAGGAAAGATATATTAGATAGAGAGTTGGAAGGGAGGGAGGAACAGGAGCATATGCATGCAAGAGATAAAATGTAGAATAACCAGCAGTACAACCTTAAATTGTCCAAGAATTGTTCAGAAAATGGACTTCTGAGTATGTATAGATTAAGGAGCTTTGACCATTGAACACCATCTGGACTCAACATTTTGCTTAATGGTTACAAACTGTGACCTTGATCCCTCATTTATGTTTAGACTAAAACATTTTCTTAGCTGGTGTATGTGCAAATAATTTTAGCTTTTCAAAGTGAGAAAATAACATCCTTCCACCACAGATGCATCTAAATCATAGTACCATATCTCCCAGAATACAAGCTGCATATTCTCACTTAAAGCAAATATTATGTCATGTATGCTTTAAATTATTCATGGAACAGTTTTGCCTCTTTATCAACAACATACATAGACCAAAACAGTCATCACAGACTCAAACAAGAAAGAAACTGACTACTTAAAGATTCAATTCTACAAGTAAAATAGACTACATCTGTCGCATGAACATAAATAAAAAAGCTCTACAAGCAAAGCGAAACCAGCAGATACCTCCATCAAAGACTGAGCACTAGATGTTTCACCAGTAGATTCAGATGCTTGGTGTTTACATGAGTTATTCTTCTCTGATTGGTGCAGTTCATAATCTGAATGCTTCAGACTCCTCGAAGAAGAAGAAGAAGAAATCTGGAAAAGCATAGAAAGTTACATTGCAGTAAATTTTCCGTGTAAAGGCTAGCATGCCACATGTTAACATAGATATTTCAAAAGAACATATTTATTTAAGACATGCAATGCTTAGCTAGATCAAAATATATGCAAGTTCCGAAAGTCTTATATAAAGTACAAATAAAATATACTCGTACAGGCAATGGAAAACTCCTCTAATGACAAGTATAAAGTTTTTTGATAAGAAAAAGATTCATTGCTTCATTGAAGTGAATAAAAACAGTTGATGTTCATGGATGCAGGACAATGATAGAATGATTTGATAGCAAATGACCACCACCACTGCAGAGACAGCAATAATAAGAAGTTGTCAAATGTGATTTACATGAAGATGTTTGCATAATGTGAAAGATAAGAACCTTTGGTCAAATAAGGAAGAAGCACATAAATTTCTTTACTCGGGAGAAGCCATGTGTGAAAAGAAATATGACAAGTACCTCTTCTTTCATGCTATCAAAGGAGTAAGCAGATAATGATTGAGAAGCTGACTGCCTCAAACGATATTCAGCAAGCCTTCTCTCATTTCTCTCTTGACTTAGTTGGAAATGCAAAGAAACAATCTCTTGTTCAAGCTTTGAAACTGTGACCTCCAGTACTGCAATAGTGGACAGAAGCTCCTGAGCCTGTTCAAACTGAAGAAAGAGGATTTTACAATAAGTTAAAACCCCTAGAAAGGTGGACCTTCAAATTTACAATAGAGTCAAATATGGATAGGATGTACTAACTATAAAATGATACTGTCACATATGCTTGATATCTCTTGACATCATGAATCAACAGGAAACAGAGAGATATTATTAACGAAGAATTCTAAGCACTTAACCGCAATTGCTCCCCTGACTGCTCAGCAGCATATGAAAATGCACATATAAAAGAGACTTTAGAAAGAAAACAACATACATGGTGTGGGAGGCATGATGCACTAGATAATTTTACTGTATTTTTCTCAATAGCATTTTCCAGAATAGCATGCATTTCCATCTCTTCTTGCAACTGTTGTTGTAATCTCCGTACCTGTTATAGAGGCACATCCATAAGCATAAGGTAGCTATGATCCAACAACAATTAACTAAATTTCTATGTACGCATCAACAAGATTAGATACAATATGATGCAGTAAGATGCTCTCTCACTTCAATTTAAGTCACCATATGATAGCTAAGAGGCAATTGAAGATAGCAAGCAGATACCAATTCAAAGCATGATGCCTCACTTAGAAGAGTACAGGAAGGATAGTGGCATGCAAGTACTTTCCATGGACTGCAAAAGAGCTATCTGGAGTGCACTTTTACAGACAACACACTAAATCATTTGCAAAACTCACCCTTTAGACATTCTACACTTCAAACTCAACATAAAGCAAAATATCAGTCCTACAGGGCCACTACAAATTTCTTTTATTCGCCGATACTTTCCTTGTCATGAAGGCAGAACTTAAATGTCATCAACTGTTATTTCTCAAAAACCATCAGTGCAGTTGTGGAATCACCCCCCTGCCTTTTTTTAAAAGCACCGGTTTTGAAGTCGTAAGCATCCTCTAAGCATATTTAGCACAACCATCACAAGTCATGTTCCACAACCTAATAATACAGACACAAGTTCAGCATGAAATGCCTATAGCAAAGCCTCTAGTAAACTGTTGGAACTGTGAGATACTATCCGGATGAATCACAACAAGGGTGTTTTTCTCAGCCAATTAGAAGCCCATTACCAGCTATGTTTCCACTTAAGGGGTCATGAGAGGGTCAATTTCTACTTTGGAGGCGGTACAATTCTTCAATGGTTTCTATTAAGTGTCTACTCTCAAGACATGAACCTGCAACTTTGTGGTTGAAAGCCCAAGACTATTATCACTGCATCAGGAAACAATGAAGCACTGGGAAAATTGAGTATAAAGCACTATTTGCAGCAATAATGAAAAAGGCCCTTGCTTTAGGCGCTGGGGAGCATGGAACTGGCTTAACTCAAGGTCATTCAAATACCTAGTTTTATGCCATCCATCAAAGGCATACATAACACAGATAGTGCTCTTTTGTGCATCTTCCGATGCATCATATTATATAGCTGTCATCAATTATTGACTACCAGCTCAAAAGAATCTCAACTTGTTTTCTATAACAAAAGCATTTCAGATCTATTGTCAACACTCTATGCATATTAAAAATCCCTTGGTTTCACAAACAAATGCATAAGAAATGCAAGTCAGAGACCAAAACTCAACAAAACAACAGTGTGACTGTGAGGCTTGCAGGAGGAGAGATCTTACATCCCGTTCAAGTTGGATTCTATAAGGATAAGGATTGCTGCTTCTAATGCACGATGCAAAACTTACAGCCTCTTCATTCACATTGTTTGCCTGCAAAACATCAAAATCCACATGAATTGCATTTTTGAACTATAAAAACAGATTAAATGAATGAGCAAGAAAATAGTACCTCCAAAAGTGTCAAGAAGATGAAATATAACTATCAAATTAAAGACCAATTACTATAAAGCCGAGTGTTGTGCTACAAAAGCTTATGCCTTTGGATCCAAGACAAATAATTTACAGGAACTTCCAGTCAAAGCTACCCTTTTCAGATTTAATTAAGCTGTCATAGTTTAAAGGTCTACATACAAATGACAAATTAAGTGCTTCTGATGACAACTACAGTAAAAATTGAAGAAATTAATATCAAAAGAAGGCACCAAATGTGCTGAATTATGAGAGCAAAATTGAGCAACCAATCCTCCCCAATATGGATAAGTTAAAGTGCATTTTTTGTTCAACATGTTGTTGTTATAGAACCCAATCCTTCTTCCAATGCCTCCCACCACCCCGAGTGAAAATGAAAAGTCTGCCAGTACTGACCTCCAATGAAGAGCTGGTGCTCCAGACTTCATCTGCAAGATCTAGCTGAGTTTTTGAATTGTCATAGGTCACCTTAGAATACAGAATTTTAGAGGTAGAATCACTTCTGCAGATTTTGCCAGTAAAAAGTTGAAGAAAGCATTAGAAGTGAGCATTAAAGCAGGGTTCCTATTATAACCGGAGAAATGCAAAAGGGGAGGGGGGGAACTTACTGGCTGAGCATAACTGGAGAGTCACACATCCTGCGATCACAGGGCTTGGCACGTTCTAAAATCCCCCAAGCATCTTGGCTTCTGTACGCAGATAGGATTTATGCCATGTACAAACAAGTATAATAAAAGCTTGCAGATCCATGCTAAGAGAAAGGACTTGAACATTAAAGTGGTAACCTAAGAAAGGGTTTTAGTCAACATGAACAATCTTAGGATAATATAAAAGACAAAGGCACAATGAGATGCATAATTAGAGAAAAAACTGTGCAACCTGTGAAGTGTGAACATGTAATGAGGACAAAAAAATTCATGAATGCCACAGCTACTAGTCATTGTCAACAAAACCAAACAAAAACAATTAACACAAGTGTGAGCTCGGGCAGCTTCTGTTTCTAGCGAAAGACCCTACCGATACAACTTGGAAAGGAAGACCATAAATAGAGACGGGGGAAAAAAAGAGCAAGTGTGGGTGGTGAGTTTCTTTCACCAAACCAATTGCATTATTTTCACCACATGAAAATCAGAGCAGAGGAAAAAGGCAGTAGATTCTGTAAATCATGACCATATTAATGACTGGCTCCAAAAAGAGAAACGAAAATCTATCAAGTCAAAGTAAAGGGCTTAAAAAAAGAAAAGCAAAAACAGCTCCACAAGGAGGAAAAGTAGAGGGGAAAGTGGGGTACCTCCCTAACAGTCATGGAAGACAAAAGTTGTTTCCTTTGTTAGTAAGAACTACGGCATTCCACAAACCACACACCCTTGAAAGGTTTTCAAATGAAGTTGAGTCACACTTTGTTTCATTCCAATTCTTAATCGAAAAAGAAATTGTTGATGGGTCATAGGTCATGGGCCAAAAACATTGGGATTTGTATTTAAAAGAGAAAAGGAGAGGAGAGGGGGGCAAGAAGCAGCAATGGATTGACTAATGGAGTAGAGGGGTTTTTGGTATGCAAGAGCTACAATCCATAGGGCGATGAGGAAGTGAATCAATGAAGCAAAAGAACAATCTCAAGGACGGGTTATTAGCAGTGGTCCCTCTCTCCCTGTCTCTCCTTTTCAATTTTCAAACAAAGCAGGTATATTTCTCTCTTCCTCCCTCCTGACCGAGTCCATCAACATTTCAAACTCGACCCAAAAAACAAACAGAAGAAAACAACAGGAAAGATACCCATTTTCAGATTTCAAATATCCCAAACAAAGAGAGATATGCATGCAGGAATGTAATTCAAAATGGTATGGAGCAGACAAATTAGAATAGAGAGAAAGAGAGAGAGAAACCTTGAAGGAAGGAACATTGACAATGATGATGATGATGATTAGGAGGCACTGAAAGACCCCATTTTCTTTTCTTGAAAAGCAAAAGATTAAGTCCAAGCCAAACTTGAAAATGCTTGTATTACTAGTATCTATTTTGTGCCTCCTCTCTTGAGTTGAGAAGAAAGTCAGAAACTTGAAAAGGAAATGTCGTGGAAGCAGTATCAGTCCAACACTACTAGCTGCAGCAGCAGTGCCTCTCTCTTTTCTTCTGGCTGAAAGGATGATTCAAAATCTTCGCTTTCTTTCACTAAAAAACGGGAACAAAGACAAAAAGAAGACAAAGATACAGCTGAGCTACTAGCCATTAGCCAAGCAAGGAAACTATTTATTTTTTTCCAAAAATCAAGAGAGGGAGAGGGAGAGGGAGGGAGAATCTAGTTCAAAAATTACGAAAATAAATGTTTTGGTTAAGATATATTATTTATTTAATTTGATTGTGCTACAAGAGAACAAAAGAGTGGGTGTGGAGTCACGGGGCTCTGTGTCTGCTTCTACGTACAGTTACAGAAGATGTCAATTAATGTAATGAAGTCAAGTAATTAATTATTTAATTATTCTTTTGAATTTTGAATTTAACAATTCTTCCATAGAAATGTTTTTTTTAATATCTTTGATCCATCAAATACGTCGATTAAATTTATTTATTTTTGGTATGGTTTTAAAAACGCGAGGGATGCATTAAAGAAATTTAATGGTTTCTTTTAAATGTTTAATTTAAGGTTTTAATAACGCAAGTAAACAAAAGAATCTGATCTCCTTACTGCCAAGTCAATTCCTTAAATTTTCTCAAATGAAAATGTTGTTTTGTTATAGGATTAAGGTAAGAGAGAATTAAGTATAGCACTAATAATAATAATAATAATAATAATAATAATAATAATTATTATTATTATTATTATTATTATTGTGATTAATTTTAAATAAATATAATTTATCAATAATATTATAATAATATTTAAATGATATGGGGGAATTACTGTTTCCACACAATTAATTTACTGTGGATTATAATAGTACAGTGCTTTTTCTTTTCTTTTTTTTTAAATATTTTTTCATTTTTTTTCCAACTTTCCCTCTTTTTTTGTTTTTTTTTCCTTTTTTCAAAATTGCTTTCCTTTTTTTTCCAACTTTGCTTTTTTTCTTTTTTTTTCATTTAATTTTTTTTTAAAAAATTATCTTTGTTGATTTTACTTTTTAAATATTGAGCTGGTTAAAAATTTCACTTTGTAATTTTTTCTTTTAAAATATTGTGGATTGCTACAGTGTTTTCCCACATAGTTTTTCTATTTTATTTTTTTATTTTTTTAAAATTATATTTGTGAATTTTTTTTATATTGAGCTGATTGAGAATTTAGTTTTGTAATTTTTTCCTTTAAAACATTATCGATTGCTACAATGTTTCTCCGCATGGTTTTTTTGTTGTTTTTTATGATTTTCTCTGAAATTATTATTTTTATTTTATTTCTTAATATTAAACTGATTAAAAATTACAGTTACAATATATGAGGAAAGCATTGTAACTTTCCTCACAAATTACTATGGATTGCTACAGTGTTTTTTCTCATATGGTTTTTTTCTGTTTCGTTATGTTTTTCCCTAAAATTATCTTTGTCAATTTTATTTTTTAAATATTAAGTTAGTTAAGAATTACAATTACAAGTAAATACAAGTTTTTCCTCACAAACACTATGGATTGATACAGTTTTTCCTCACATGATTTTTTTCCAGTTTCTTTTGTGTTTTTTTTTAATATTTTTTTCCAAAATTATCTTTGTCGATTTTTTTTTTAATATTGAGCTGGTTAGAATTTAACTTTGTAATAAAACTTAATCATGTGGGGAAAGCACTGTTGCTTTCCTCACAAAATATTGTTGAAAATTACAATTACAAGTCATTACAAATAAGGTAAAATTATGTGGTGAAACACTGTAGCTTTCATCACAAAACACTATGAATTGCTACAGTATTTCCAACATGATTTTCCCCCCTTTTTTGTGTTTTTTTTAATATTTTTTTTTCTAAAATTGTCTCTGTCGATTTGATTTTTTTAATATTGAGCTGATTAAGAATTTAGCTTTATAATTTTTTTCTTTAAAACACTGTGAATTATTGCAGAATTTTCTCCTATGATTTTATTATTATTTTTTCTAAAATTATCTTTGTCCATTTTTTTTTAATATTAAGTTGGTTAAGAATTATAATTACAATAAAGTTAAATCATATGGGGAAAGCGTTGTAGTTTTTCTCACAAAACACTATGTATTGCTACAGTATTTCTCGAAATGGTTTTTTATTTTATTTTATTGGGGAAAGCACTGTAGTTTTCCTCACAAAACATTGTCAATTGCTACAACGTTTTTCCTCATAGATTTTTTTCCTTCCAAAATTATCTTTGTTGGTTTTTTTAAATATTAAATTGGTAGAGAATTTAGCTTTGCAATTTTTTTTGCTTTTTATTAATAGAAAAGCTAAATCATGTGGTGAAAGCACTGTATCTTTCCTCCCAAAACATTGTGAATTGTTACAAATTATTTTGTTCAGTCTCTAAGTTTTGATCACTAACACAACTTTTTTTTCCGTCATGAAATATTGGCTTCATCATACCTTTAGTTTCTATTACTTATCTAGCGCTGATTCACAATTATAATACTATTAAATATATTTATTTTATAAGCTCGCATCAGCACGCGGGCATGCATCTCGTAATTAATTTATATAAAGTAGAAAGCTCAGGGATAAAAAATTTTAACGTGATTTGATATTCTTACTTCAAGTAGCAAACCATACTTGAGTATTATGTTTTTTTATTAATAGAGGCTTAAATATACAATGTCATTTGGTGAATCTATATCAAATCTTTTTTCACTACTTAAAAAAAAATATTAGGTTGGGCCTGGAGTCAAGCCTGATAAGTCGGGCTACATCCGTTTCAGTTCAGCCTATTGGGCCGTGTCCAGCCCAACATATATTTAATAATAAAATAATATTAATATTAAAAAATCAAAATTTTCAAATGGCATTTTAAAAATATTTATGGATCCCTGCATGTTTTTTCAGCAATTTTGTATAATATCGGGTTGTAGACTTACATTGTAAGATACAAATCTGGTATTAAAAATACATGATTTTCTCTAAAACTTAAAAAAAAATCAAAATTTTCAACAAAAAAATTTAAAAAAATTAATTTCCTATTTCCAAAAAAAAATATGTTTTTACTTTGTGCTAGATTCTAAAAGTTTCTCATGCATATTTTCTAAAAAGGGATAAAATCATTTTTATCATGTTTTTTTTAAAATACAAAATGAATATTATTCATTAGAGTTTGGTCAAATTATAAAAAATCTCATTATAATTAGTTTGTCAATCGAAATGCTAGGACTTAGTTATTTCTAAAAAATAATTAAATTTAACCTTTAAAATGGTTAGTATTTAATCCAATAAAATAGAGATTTTAATTTGAAAAGAGATCTACTTTAAACTTTAGATAAAATTAATAAACAAATATACTACTTAAAATAAAAATAGAGACTTTCTCCTGATGTATCTTCTTCTTACACAGTCAATTACTTATCTAGATTCTCACAAATCATTATATTTCTCCAGCCATTCATCAAACTTATAATTATAATTTCATGACTAAATTCTAAACCTTTTTTCAGCACATTCAAGAAGCAGCAATGAACGGCACGACTGGATGACGGGATAAAAACTTCTCTCCAGCCAGGCAAGCAAAAATGTGAAGAATAGCGAGTGCAGAAACAGTATCACAGCTGTGCACCCGCAGCAGGCTGTCCGAAGCCTGACAAAGAAATCCAATGTGGTCAATTGCTGCACATATTGATGCTCCCTGCCACCAAAAGATTGGATGAAGCTGATTCGGAGGCAGATTTTATATTTACACCACCCAGACGGATGTCTATCATCGAATCACCTCCACTCAATGGTTCAGAAGGTAGATCTGCATACACCATCGATTTCCCATCTAGGACGAATTCTTCAACGAGGCAGCGCAGCTCATCCAAGCAACATGCTTCTGCAAACAAGTTTCTTGCCTCAACATCAGAAACAACTGCATTTATCTCCCTGGCAAAAGAATCTGAGCCGAGGAGAAAATCCGGATCCGAAAAGCTTCGAAATTTCCCCCAACGGCAAGCAGAGAAATTCAGCAGCAGTAAAGTGAAAAATGTGCAAGCCTTCTCCTTGGGTAAGATTTTCCCTTCCATTTTAAGAGCACGCAGATCTTTTGAGCCATACAATCTGCTTGAATGTCCAAAGAACAGCGAGCCAAACAAGTTCATGTGTAGAACCAAGTTCACCTTCAATTGGAAACTTCAGGCCCTCAGAACGAGGTATGTTCAGCATCTCAATGTCCAAATCAGATCCAGGATCCCTGGTCCGACCATCAGAAACTTTTCCAGAATCCATGGTGTTACAGGTGCCTCTTCTATTGCCTAGAACATCAAAGGAATCTGCAGGACCTTCATCTTTATGCAGTAAATCAACACGGGAAATTCCAAAGGATCTGTCTTTCAGTTGATTGGAACTAATTTCTACATCAATGGCATCTGAGCTAGAAGAAGTCACTATAGATTCCTTTCCACTCGGTAAACGTCCAAGCAAGGTTTCAACAAGTATGGGTTTATTAGCAGATATTTCGGCACCTGAAGACCCTATCTCATGAAGAGTTGGGGACATAAGCATTTCCATTGCTCCTGTAACACTCCTCGTCTGCAGAGTTATCCAAGTCCAGCAATTTCATGTAATCCCCATTGGCTACTTCCTCAAAACTTACCATATCTTCGGGGCTACTTTCAAAAGAATCACTCAAATCTCTCTTCGAGATTTTACCTCGGCGATAGTGATGTCCCTCTCCAATGACTAAGAATTTCTCATATTTTTCATATAAACTCTCACATATTTACAATTGTATGATTTTTGTTTACATTCTCTCTTGATATGTATAATACAATTGAAACTTGTGTATCAATCACTCACCCAGATCACTCACTCATACGTAGGATATTTAAAAGTGTTTGAAGTATAGTAAGTATGGAATAAATACTCTAGTATTAGAATATAAAAGTTTAAATTATCCCAACTTAGAGTATAATAAAATTGATGATTTCCTGTATGTATTTTAATTGAAATAGTTTCTCACAATTTAGTGTTTAAGAGTCATGTAGGATATTCTTTCATTTCCATTTTTATTTTAGCAAAAATGAAAGCAATTTATAAGTCTTTAAAAGAAACCAGTTGTTTCTAACTATTAAAATACCACCGATAACTAAAGTGGTCGATTGATTCAGATTGATCAAGTCAATTAGGTGATCAATTCCTATAAATTTCTAGGTGTTCATATCTGAAAAATAAATAGTCAACCGGTTCCCACAAATTTTAAGATTTTACATATTTCTATTTAGAGATTTCTTAAATTGATATCAATCTTATTAATGCATGTATAATAAAGTATTTGAGTTCATTTTAATTGTGCTATCAAAATAAGATATAAGGATTTATACAAGCACTAAAATGAACATTTAATTCTAAGTTTTCATTTGCTTCGCATCCTGGACGTCTTCATTAATTTCTTCATAAAATCCTTTATGGTTGTTAATGTAATATTTATATAAACTGTTTAAGATTTAGTCTCAATCAAGCATGTTATTAGTCTAATTTTTCATTTTAGTATTATCATCAAGATATATAAAAATATAAATATATGACCTAAAGGTTAATAAAATTGGGTGTAATGCTTATATTAACTCATATCACTCCATAATAATAAGAAGTTGTGTACTGTATTATGTTAGTGTACATGGCGTTGTTTTAAAACTTGATATAACAAGTTGATCTGTGATCCAAAGTCTAAATCGAGTCAGATTTTAATAAATCAGTCGGAGAATTGACTTGACATGATTTAGTTAAAACCTAAGTTGATCTATAAGATGCCAATCTTTAAAAAAAAACTAGTCAAAACAAGATCACTTTTTTTATCCTAAATAATATTATTTTCACTTTTTTTCTAAATAATTGATCAGTTAATTAACTGTTTTTGTGGTTCATCTTCTTTTAAAATATTTTTAGTTGAATGAAAAATATTAAAATTAATGTTTTTTAGATATTTTTTAATGATTTTAATTTATTAATATTAAAAAATAATAATTAAAAAATACAATGCATAACCGACTTAGTTTATACAAAGAAGAAAGAGATCCACGATAAGAAGGCTTGTGCTGAATTTATTTGGAAGTTGAAGATAGGACAAATTGGCTAGTTTTTGTTTTGTTATTGAACATTGTCACTAATTTATGTGTACAAATCATAATTATCAAACTTGGATTGGCCCGGCGGGACGACCTGGAACCTGAGACTTGGACCGGTCTGGGTTTGTTAAAAGACCGGGCGGTGCAACAACCCGGTAAAACCCGGGTGACCCGGCGGGACGACCCCTTATCCGGGCGACCCGAGAACCTGGACGAGACTCGGTGGTTTTTTTCCCTTTTCAAATGTGGTTTCTGTCCTTTGGCTTCCCTTCTTATTTCATCATCTTCTCTACAATGAGCTGTTGTTAGCAGCAGTAGAGAGAAAAAGAGAGTGAGGGACGCTGCTGTTGGAGGCTGGTGGAATGAGAGAGAGTTGGGTCTTGGTTTAGCAGAGATGGGAGAAGTTGGAGACGACGTCTGTGGGACCGGTTTCCCGTGTCAGTGGGCGACGACTCTGGTTTAGCCAAGAGACAGAGACGGCTGGGAAAGAAGAAGGAGGTGCTCTTTAGTTTTGGCCAAAAGGTCACGAGGATGACTGAAAGAGGGATGAGGGAAGTTGTGGCTTGGTCTTTTGTGGCAGCTGCTTTGGCCAAGCAAAAAGGGAAGCTTTGGCTGGTTTTGGGAGAGAAAATCTAAAACCAGGGGGAGTGGTGACTTTTTTTTTTTGTAGAGATAGGGAAAAGTTTAGGGCTTTTTTCCTTCAAAATTTTTGGCTGACCAGGAAATATATTAAATTGCAATGTGGGGCATTCCCCGTAACTTATGGAGCCATTTGGCTGGGAAATATGGAAACATGTTTTACCAGAAAGAGAAGGTAAATTACAAAGTTGTGAGAATATTAATTTTCTTAAATGTTTGGGCTATGCAAAGAATTCATTATGAAGTGATAATGCGTTACTTGATTCTAAAAACAGGGGGAAGATACTTCTATTAAAGCTGTTATCAACAACTTTCAAAAGAAAAAAAAAGAGTGAATTTTCGGGTTGATCAAGGTGAACCCAAGTTGACCCATAAAATTTGAAATCCGGCCCTATGAACAGGTCAACCCTCGGCCGAGTTTAATAACTATGGTGCAGATATCTAATTTAAGAAATAAAAATATGAAAATTAAGATGGACCAAGAAGGTCACGTAAGTTAAGAAATTGGTCTGGGCTGGGTTGCAGGACTTAGGACTTATATGATGATGGGTCAAAATTAAATAGAGGGAATCCAATCAAATCCAAACATTGGACTACTGGAGTCCTCAGCATATTATTGCGTGAGCATATTTGCTAGGGTTTAAAAAAAAGCAGTCAGAGGAGGAAGTGAAGGAGGAGGTGGAGATGATGACCCCTGAGGAGTTAGAGCGTAAAAAGAAGAAAGAAGAAAAAGCTAAGGAGAAGGAGCTCAAGAAACTTAAAGCTGCCGAGAAAGCTGCCAAATTCAAACAACAACAACAACAACAACAAAGTGATTCTTCTTCTGCTTCCAAAAAGAAGAAGAATTCGTCTAGGCGAGATGCCTCTGCCGCCGATGACAATCCTCTTGATTATGAAGATCCAACCACCCCTTTTGGTCAAAAGAAGTTGCTTTCCTCTCAAATGGCTAAACAGTACAATCCCACTGTTGTTGAGAAATCGTAATATCTTTCCCTTTTCTTATCATTTTTATGCTCCTTGATGATTTCTCAAAGGTAATTGCTTTCTTTCTTTCTTCCTTTCAATCAACACGAAAAACAAAGATGGTATGCCTGGTGGGAAAAGTCTGGATATTTTGTAGCTGATGCTAACAGCTCCAAACCCCCTTTCGCTATTGTAAGCGAACCTTTCTTTTTTCATCATCATCATCGTTACAGTTTTATTGGTTTGTAGACTATTTTATTATGAACTTTGATTTCTTTTCTCTGCAGGTGCTTCCCCCGCCAAATGTCACTGGAGCTCTTCATATTGGCCATGCCCTTACTGCTGCCATTGAGGTCTGCTACCACCTTTCTTCTTTCTTTTGTTTCCATTTTTTTTACTGTACTTCTTGTTAACAACTCTGCTTCTTGTTGTATACAGGATACTATCATTCGTTTCAAGAGGATGTCAGGGTTTAACGCCTTGTGGGTCCCCGGTGTGGACCATGCTGGGATAGCCACGCAGGTTTTTCTCTCTCTATTTCCTTTCCTTGTTTGTTTATTTTATGTGTGCTCATTGTTGATATGCTTATATGATCGACAAAAATGTGACCTCCTTGTTCGAATGAAGATTAACCTTTCAAATTATGTGAGCTGAGAAGCATGCTTTTGTGTATGGTAATCTGCAGGTAGTGGTAGAGAAGAAGCTAATGCGTGATCACCACTTAACCAGACATGATCTGGGTCGTGAAAAATTTGTATCTGAAGTAAGTTTGACTCGCTCTCACTCATGATTTCCTTGTCCTTTATCAAGTTTTCCATGCCCATTTAATGTCTTTTGACATTCTGATATGCAGGTTTGGAAGTGGAAGGATGAATATGGTGGTACCATATTAAAGCAGCTACGCCGGTTGGGTGCATCTCTCGATTGGTCTCGTGAGGTAAAGGAGTATTATTCCAGTATTTCATTTCAATCTAAGAAATTAATGTTACTTTGCTAAATCAATTTGTACCCTGGATAAAGTTATTACCAGCATTTCTTTTCCAAAGTTAACTTTCCTCCCTCCCATTCCCTTTTCAGTGTTTTACTATGGATGATAAAAGATCAAGGGCTGTGACAGAGGAATTTAATCGCCTGTACAAGGAAGGTCTCATCTATAGGTATTATTGCTGGGGTGAAACTTTGATTGTGAATAAAACAACTTGATGTCAGCAAATGGAACCACCAGGCTGCTATCTAAATGAACAATTGACTGGACTTCACCATAACTTAACTATTTAATATTTATTTTGATATCTTCAGCTAAATAAGGGTTCATTGTCCAGCTGCATACGACATTGAAAAAATTCATGCTATTTATCTTTTCTTCTGCTCAATGGTTTGAGGTTTTCTCTCTTGCAGGGATATTCGGCTGATAAATTGGGACTGCACCTTACGAACAGCTATATCTGATGTTGAAGTAAGCTATTTTTGTTTATTGAAGCGTGGGTGTATTTTTTTGTGTGATGTTCTAATCATCTAGAAATTGCCTTTCTGTTGTAGGTAGATTATGTGGATATCAAAGAAAGGAAGTTGCAAACTGTTCCTGGAAACAAGGAACCAGTGGAATTTGGTGTTTTGACCTCATTTGCTTATCCTCTGGAGGGAGATCTGGGTGAGATAGTGGTTGCCACAACTCGGCTGGAAACTATGCTGGGTGATACGGCTGTTGCTATACATCCTGATGACCCAAGGTACAGCCATCTGCATGGAAAATTCGCAATTCACCCATTTAATGGAAGAAAACTTCCAATAATTTGTGATGCTATTCTTGTTGATCCTAATTTTGGGACTGGTGCTGTTAAGGTAAGACTGCATCCTGGAACTTAGAATGTCAAATTTGATTTGTTTTAAATCTCTCTGTGGTATAATATTTTATGATGGTTTGCAGATCACTCCTGCACACGATCCAAATGATTTTGAGGTTGGGAAGCGTCATGATCTGGAATTTATTAATATCTTCACTGATGACGGGATGATCAATAGTCTTGGCTCAGAGTTTGCAGGGATGCCACGGTTTGAGGCTCGTGAGGCAGTGAAGGAAGCATTACAGAAAAAAGTATGATCGCTGTGTCATATAACTGTTTCTGTTCAATTTGATCTCGTGCAGTTTTAAAATTTAATGGATGTCAATTAGAATGACTTTGTCAAATAAATAACCTCTCTCTCTTCCAAAACAATTTCTCATATATAGATATGCAACCTGTTTATTTTGCTTTGCATCCCTTCAGATACAGCTCAAGGGAAATACATACCACACACATGCACCTATCTTTTCCCTGTCATTATGTTAATTCCTTGTTTTGCCTATTTATGGCAGTAAAGGTTGTTTCGGTAAACATATTTCTTCATTGTAGGGATTGTATAGAGGTGCTAAAAACAATGAGATGCGACTTGGTTTCTCTTCAAGAAGCAATGATGTTGTAGAGCCAATGATTAAGCCCCAATGGTTTGTTAACTGCCAAAGTATGGCAAAGCAGGCTCTTGAAGTGGCAATGGATGGAGAAATTCCAAGGCTTGAATTTATTCCAAAACAATATTTGGCTGAATGGAAAAGGTTCTCTTATGTCTTCTTTTTGCTCTTTATAAGTTTGTTATGAACAGAGTATGCATCTGAGGAAATTAAAAATAGGGGAAAGAAAAGCTGGATATGAGCAGATGATCCTTAAGCTTTGCTTTTGATATCTTGTTTTATTGGTGTTTGTTCAGGACTAGTCCTCTCTATTCCTTGTACACATGTTATCTTACAACTTGCATTGTGATTGCTTTAATGTCGTGATGCCTCTAGCTAATCTTTTATACCACATTTTGCATTTTAACTTTGTAGCTCAGTCCATTGCCTTGTTATGTTTATATATCTATATGGCTGTGACAGATGGCTTGAGAATATACGTGACTGGTGCATCTCAAGACAACTTTGGTGGGGCCACCGTATTCCTGCATGGTATGTTACACTTGATGATGATGAAATGAAGGAAATTGGTTCCTACCATGACCACTGGGTTGTGGCTAGAAATGAGGAGGATGCTCTTGCAGAGGCTAGCCAGAAGTTTTCTGGGAAGAAGTTTCAGATGATCCAGGATCCAGATGTACTGGACACTTGGTTCTCCTCTGGTTTATTTCCATTATCAGTGTTGGGGTGGCCAGATGATACTGATGATTTAAGAGCATTTTATCCGACTTCAGTTCTTGAAACTGGGCATGACATTTTGTTCTTTTGGGTTGCTCGGATGGTGATGTTAGGAATTAAACTGGGAGGTGATGTGCCTTTTAGGAAGGTCAGTAAATAAGAAATCTAAAATTTCGTTTGAGTTTGTTATGGTTGTTATTCTTCTGCCAAATCGCTTTACTTCTGAGCTATATATTGATTATTTGTTTTCCATGCAGGTTTACCTGCATCCTATGATTCGAGATGCACATGGCCGTAAGATGTCAAAGTCTTTGGGAAATGTTGTTGACCCACTTGAAGTAATAAATGGGGTAAGCCTTGAAGGCCTGCACAAGAGGCTTGAGGAAGGTAACTTGGATCCAAAAGAGCTGGATGTGGCAAAAGCAGGACAGAAGCAAGATTTCCCTAATGGTATAGCTGAATGCGGTGCAGATGCTCTTCGATTTGCTCTCGTCTCCTATACCGCCCAGGTTCATGCTTCGCATATTGATATGTTTGTGATTTAGCTCCTATTATTTGAATAGTTGTTATTGTCACCTCCATATCTTTGCTGATCTGGTTTCATCATTTTCTATTTCCAGTCCGACAAAATAAATTTGGACATTCTACGAGTTGTTGGATATCGTCAGTGGTGTAACAAACTGTGGAATGCTGTTCGATTTGCAATGAGCAAACTTGACACTGATTACACTCCTCCACTGACATTACCACTGGAGGCAATGCCTTTAAGCTGCAAGTGGATACTATCTGTACTTAACAAGGCTATATTCAAAACTGTGTCAGCTATGAACTCTTATGAATTCTCAGATGCTGCCAGTACTGTGTATTCATGGTGGCAATATCAGTTTTGTGATGTTTTTATTGAAGCAATCAAACCTTACTTTTCTGGTGATGGACCATCATTTGCTGCCGAGAGGAGTTCTGCACAAGATACTCTTTGGGTATGCCTGGACAATGGACTGCGATTACTTCACCCCTTTATGCCGTTTGTTACTGAAGAGTTGTGGCAACGCCTTCCTCCAGCCAGGGGCCACACAAGAAAAGAGTCAATTATGATATCTGAATACCCTAAAGTTGAAGATGTGAGTTCTAGTTGTACTTTCCTGGTGCTCACAATGATGATAAATGTGGGACCAGCACCATACTTTTAATGTTAATTCAGTTTTCTCTGATGATTTGCCCTCTTTTCCACTCTATAGGCCTGGAAAAATGAAGAGGTAGAATATGAAATGGACCTTGTTGAGTCTACTGTTAAATGTCTAAGGTCCTTGAGGGCTAAGGTGCTTGGGAAGCAAAAAAATGAAAGGTGATCATTCAAAATAATTTCTACTGTGCATGCAAGTTTAGTTTATTGTTCCCCTTTGTGTTTAAGACTAGTTTAATTTTGTGTATAGGGTGATTTGCTTTCAATAGTGTTGTTCCTCTGTTTGTTTGGGATTTCTCTAATACGAAAATAAGACTTTTGCAACAGGTTGGAATAGTTTTTTGAATGGAAAATATGTGTTTGTTTGGTAGTGTCTTATTAAGTTTTTTCTACTTTATTTGAAAATGTCAGTCTTTGTTCTATAATAATTCGCTTTATTCCCAGGCTACCTGCTTTTGCTTTTTGCCTGAATGAAGATATCTCGAAGGTCATTACAAGCTACCAATTGGAGATTTTAACTCTTGCGACTTTATCTACTATGAAGGTACACCATCACTTTCGCTTTATGTTAGTCTCCTGATTTTTACCTTATTGTTTATAGTGTTGTGATTCTTCAATCCCCTGCCCTTTTTTGGCTCAAGATAGGAGCAGTCCTTCCACACATGTTATCACTTTTGGAACTTCAGCATATAGCTAGCGAGGTTTTAAGTTACTAACCAGGAGTTTTAAATTACTCTTAGGCTCTTGGCCACAACCTTTATGCAAGCGAAGAAGTACCTTTGTGAAGACTTGTTTTTTGGTGTTGTACTATAGTTCTTGATGGAAATTATCATAGTATATTTCTATTCTCTTTGGCTTTACAAGAGTTAAGAAGTAGAGATTTTATCCAAGTGAGAAGCAATGAAGAATTCAGATTACTTAATAAAGGTGCTAAGAATTCCAACCCATTTTTATGTTCCATTGTTACCTTAATTAAATTAATATATGTAATTAATTTGGATTAATTGCTGATGTAAGAATGTTGGAAGCCACCCTAATTCTTGCACCATATCAAGTTGAAAAAACAAAGTGAGGAAGCAGATAAAAAGGCTAGTCTAGTTTTCATTTTGAATTCCTACCAGCTGTGCTGCATGGTTTGAAGTTTAATATGGCACTCTCATGAAACTTACCAACCTACCACTCTAAAAATGTCCTGTGTAACAGTATCATTTCATTGCTGATGAGCATGCCTGAAGCTCTGCTTGCAAACTTGGTTGCTTCATTCAAATATTCGTCATTTTTGAAACAAAATATCCTGCAGGTTCTATTGAGTGAGAAAGATGCCCCTCCAGCTGGATGTGCATTTGAGAATGTTAATGAGAATCTTGCAGTCTATCTCCAGGCTGAAGGAAAAGTTGATGCAGAAGCAGAGCTTGAGAAGATGAGAAACAAAATGGACGAGATACAAAAGTAAGTCTTGTCTTCTCAACAAAAACTATGTTTCTATTTAGAAATGCACCCGGATATACTTCCATATACGTACGAATAGGTGTATGTGCACGTCATTTATTTGTGTGTGCTGGACAGCCTGTCATTGATGTCTGTGTGTATTTCTACTTGGTGCTTCTAGATGCACTTATGATTTGGCACTCTGTGCTGTACAAGTCTGTTGTAATAAACCTTCAGGAATGTTCATAACTGTAAAGTTTGAAGTAAATAGGAAGTGGAGTTTACACAATAATTAACAAGTCGAAAAAAACAATGCTGGCATGGATTTCTACAAATATTTATTCTATTACTCTTGGCTATTCAAAGTCAACAAGGAACACTTTTAGGAAACCCAAATATGAAAAGATTTGACATTTTTATAGTGCTGGAATTTAGCCGACCCTGACTACTTTGGCATTTGAGGCTTGGTTGTGCTGCTGCTGATTGGTCATGGTTGATTTTTGTAGTTTCACTTAACCTTATTAGATGTAGACGGGAAAAAAGATTGTATTGAGAGACTACTGTCTTTTGTCATTTGATAGAATCTTCATGTCCATTCCCTTTTTTTAAAACTTTCAACAGACAACAAGAGAAATTGGAGAAGATGATCAACGCATCTGGCTATAAAGAAAAGGTGCCCTCCCATATTCAGGACGAGAATGCTGAAAAGCTGACCAAACTATTTCAAGAAATGGAATTCTTCAAGAAAGAGAGTGAACGGCTGGAAGCCGAGAAGAGCCCTAAATTGTAAATTAGGGTCTTCAAAATTCATTTCTTTCCTCTCCGAAGGGTGATTAAAATGTGAAGGTCCTGCATGAGTCGGAAAAACCAATTCAATAGGAGTGGATGTGAGTGATTCACTGAGCAGAGCATTTTTTTGTCTTGGGTTCACTGGGCCGCAGGACTTTGATTTCCTGAGTTTGCTTTATTTATGTATGCGTCAAGTAATATAGACTTTATCCACCAAATAAGTTTCAACTCTTGATGACCAGCATTATTCTTCCCTTTTTATGCATTTTTTTTTAAAAAACTTCTGTTGAGTTTTTAGCCTACGAGTTCAACATGGAAGAAATATAAATATCAGAATTATGATGAGAATTTCATCATCTATTTATCTTTCCAGTATTCCCGTTTTGATTTTCCTTTTTTATTTCTATACAGCTGATCAAACATGCATCTCTTCTGTTGCTGCTGCATCTCGAAACAGACTGATGACGTATTTCAAGGAAAATTTGATGGTGTGAATTTGAGGAAGTATCTAATAGATTGCAAGTATTTACTCTCTAAATTGTTTTGCTTATATCTTAGGAAAAACTCTTTTGAAGGTGCTTGTTTTTGTATCATTAGAACCTCAAGAAAGTACAAATAACACATAAAGGTTAAGGTGTCAAGAAATTCCCACCACCAATAATATAATCTCAATGGAATCACACGGAAACTACGAGCAATTCTCAAAATATAATCTCACTACAATATCATCACATGGATAAAGGTTAGAAGATATTCCTATTCGTCACAGTGATCAATTGTTATTGCGGTGCACCGCAATACCATATCGTAGCTTGGGCTTGGTAGTGAACTTTTTGTATGGCGTTGAAGACTTGGCTTTTCACTCTTGTCCGCTCGAGAGAACCTTTTTAATATAGAATTTCATTATTATCAATATAACAAGAGAAATTGAGGCATGTTAATTTTTTCCCCATCAAAACACCGGGGAAGATCAAAAGGAACATGCGTGCTAGCTAGATATCAGATTTCCGTGTATTCAAAAGAGCTTTTGTAGGCCCTGCAGACAACATTGAAGAGTTGGTAGAGCAGCTGCTGCATGAACACTGAGTTCGATATCTCTCGGAGTCAGCTGTGATGCCAGATGATGTGTAGTAGAACTTGCACATACTCATGGGAGGAGCATAGTACATTGGAACAGGTAATTTTGAAGGAAGCGTAGGCAATGGAGCTTCAAAATTAAGAACATTTATCACTTGCCTTATAGATGGACGAAGGGTGTAATCTGGATGGCAGCACCATAATCCCACAATCATCAAACACTCCATCTGCCGCTCATCGAAATCTGTACACAACATCTTGTCAACAGCATCAAGAAGTTGCCCTTCGCCGTAGAGGTTCCATACCCACTCCACGAGCCTTACTTTACTTGGTTCTTGCCTGGTTTCTACTGGCCTTCTTCCACATGTGATTTCAAGGGCGACAACACCAAAGCTATAGACATCTGATTCTTTGCTAGCCTTGCCTGTCGTTACACATTCGGGAGCTAAATAGCCCATGGTGCCGGCCAAAACAGTTGTTTGTGATCCCAACTCATGGTCCACAAGCCTTGCCAGACCAAAATCACCAAGTTTGGCATTGAAATTCGAATCTAACATAACGTTGCTAGACTTGATATCTCTATGCACTACACATTGTTCCCATTCTTCGTGAAGGTACAGTAGGGCAGAAGCTAAGCCAAGGGCTATTTTGTACCTTAGGTTCCAGACTAACATGACTTGTCCTCCAAAGAGATGCGAATCAAGGCTTCCATTGAGCATGAACTCGTAGACTAGAAGAAGCTCACCCCTTTCATGGCACCAACCAATGAGTTGAACCAAATTTCTGTGCCTCAAACGACTGATGATCTTTACTTCTGACACGTACTCTTTTTTACCTTGCTTTGATCCTCTTGACACCCTCTTAACTGCAACTTCTGTGATGGTACCCTCGTTCAACAATCCCTTGTAAACACCTCCAAATCCTCCTTCTCCGAGCTTTCCCCCCTCCGCAAAGTTGTTGGTTGCCCGAATTAGTTCACGGTAAGTGAACCTCTTAGGCCCAGTCCCCTTCTCAAACTCATCGTCCATGGAGACATCGATGGCCTCATTGTCCTTTTCACAGCGTGTCCTATTTTTTCTCCAGCAGAGAACAAAACATAACACACCTACCCCAAAAGTAGTCAGAACTCCAATACCCACAGCTAAACCAACAACTAATCCTGTTTTCTTCTTATCACTAACTTCCAAGCTTGATTCAAACGTCCAAGATAAAATGTTATGTATTTCAACCCAATCACCTGTGGAAGCAGAGAAACCTATCCTGACCCATTCAGGCAAAAACTCCCTAAGATCAATAATATAATGAAGGGTAGAGTTCCCACCGAACTCAGGGTTTTCAGCATAAGTTAGAAAGACGCTCAAGTTTTTGGTAGTGGAGTTGTAACTTACCCATGCATTTGCCTTTGATCCAGTTTTAATGCTGCTTTTCCAATCGACACTAGCCACGGACACAATGGAGTTCACATCAATGCCTACATGATTATCACTAGGATCCCATTCAATATCTTTTTTGCTATCAAACTCAACAGCAACAATTTGATTTTCTTTGGAGGCACTCAAAGCAGTATGAGGACTAAATAATGCAAGGAACCCGCCACTTGAATCCTGCGGGATCGGAGAGTCTAGTGGTGCAATGAAAAAAGACATCCCATCGCCATACCATCCCGAGTCTACTGCTTTCATGACGAAGGTGAAATGGGTGGTGAAGTCTGTAAGCCTTCGTGTCTTGGCATCCCAGAGACGGACAGGCTTATAATACGAAGCTCGCCCGGCACTGCCAGTGAGGTTACTATCTTTAGCATTCTTTGTGAGTTGGAGAACATCGCTGGATGAGAACGCATCGCCTTGGAAGGATATGTTGGCCATGTTGGGACTGAAACTGGTGAAGTTGAAGGAAAGTGAGTTTGCATATAGGAACAAGGTGGAGATCGCAAACACAAGAGTAGGGATTTTCTGAGACTGAACAAGGCATGGAATTGAGTTAGGAAGAGCCATCATGATCGAAAAGCATAGACAAAGAGGATGAATGAAGGTGTGATTTGCAAGAAGAGACCTGTGACTCGTTCGACTTTGTGCTTGTCCTCATTATATTTGTTGAATTTTACATTAACTAGTAACGTACCATACTAGGTCAAATTATTTTGACATCTTCTCATTTTAAATTTATTTATTTTATATAAAAAACGTTAGAAATAGACTGTCTTCTAGACAAAACACTAATTTTTATAATATATTTTTATAGATATATATCCATAATTTTAAAATCTGATTCAGAAATAACTTAAAGCAAGATCCGAATAAAAAGATGTAATATTTTTTTATAAAAAATTTAAAACAACATCATTTTTTTAAAACTGAAATAGTCGTTTGAATCATCTCATAGTTCTGATCCAAGTTTTAAATAAAATGATGATGGTTATATGTGTTCTTCTCATGTGACTTAGTTATACTTAGTGTTGTAATATTTAAGCTCGGAGCTAACTTAAAGGATGAAGACTTAGTAAAGTACGCGTATCTTTGGATGCATTAATAGAGTAATTAGTGGAATTAAGTGTGTGAAGGTTCTCAACATGAATGAATGGATTTAATTCCAAACTACTAGCTGACAGGTTTCCTCGAAGAAATCTCCACTCCTACCTCTCTAATTAATAATTAATAGTCTAAAGCCGACCCTCAATTTACTTTTAATTTGTATTGAATATAGAAGTGCTTGGCCGGCATGCAACTTGCCTGTTTGGTGATGTCATTTTGACATGGTAAATGTTTTTTAATTAAAAAAACATTTTTTTAGATTTTTGGAGAAATAAAAAAAACATTAATCTAATAATTTGGAGAAATAAAAAAAAAACATGGAGATGCTAATTAATTGACATCTTTTGTTTTTTGAAACGATCATGCTTCTGTGTTTGACATATGGAACATCCACCAAATCTTTATTTTATTAGAGTAATTGTTGTGTTTTGTTCCTTTCATTTGGACATACATAATAAGAACATTTCTAGTTAATTAGAGGGATGAGTTGATTCTGTCCTAAGAAACAAAAACTATATATGGATTGTATAGTAGTGGTCTTAAGCAATCAAATTAATTAATTAATTAATTAATATAGATCATATATCATGAAGACAGGCAAATTGCTTGCATTTTCGATTTTTTTCTTTCATGTTTCTAAAATAAATAAAAAAGAGGATTTAAATCCAGCCATGTTATTTGGATTTAACATGATCAACGCGTAATTCTTTTTCATACACTAAATTATAATCGTTTAATTTTAATTTTAATTTAATGAACAAATATAAAGATATATTTGCCGTCTATGCATGATAACAACCCTTTTGTGTTGTGGGAGGAAAACCTTGATGCTGAATATATAATGGAAACGAAACTTAATCACTGAGAATGAAATCATAGCATAGCATAGCATCCTACACAGACACACGCACGCCAGCAACACTCAAATATCGATAATTTTGTTTCTGGGAAAAATCTCAAGCAGCACTGTACAGTCCCCAACAACTACTCATAAGGCCTTGTTAAAATAAAGATTAATTTAAATTTTATTTCGATGCAATTTAACTCTTATATTCCAATTAAAAGATACAAATCATGATACCATGAAAATTTGTCCTTGAAAGATGAATTGAAATTAATCCTTAAAAGATGAGAAAATTAGCTAGGATATAAGTGGTTTTGAGATTTTAAATATAAAAAACATCAAGTACAACGTCAAAATTATGGTGATCGATCGATCAGTAAGTGCAAGCTGCTGGGCACTCAACGCCCTCCTGCTTCGAGGCTAGTATTTGTTATGGAAGAAGGCATGCTAGAAGTAAATACTGGCAGAGGCACATGAAACACAGGAACAGGCATCTTTGGAGGCAGATTTGGTATTGCAGCCTCAAGATTTAAAACATGAATTGCCTGTCGAATTGATGGCCTCAAATTGCGGTCGGGGTGGGCACACCATAATCCAACAATCATCAAACACTCTGCTTGTTTCTCATCATCAAAATCCTTGATATCAAGTTTCTTGTCAAAAGCCAAACTAAGATCTCCACATCCATATAGATCCCAAATCCACTCAACCAAGCTCATTTCAGGATTCTGATCAACAAGATCATTTGCCTTTCTTCCAGTAGCAATCTCTAAGGCCACCACTCCAAAGCTATACACATCAGACTCTTTACTAGCCCTCCTTGTGCTTATGTATTCTGGAGCCATGTAACCGAAAGTTCCTGCTAGCCCAGTTGTTGTGGGACCAGGTTCATCATGGTCCATCAGCCTAGCCAACCCAAAGTCACCAAGCTTGACATTAAAACTAGAATCCAGCATTATGTTACTTGACTTGACATCTCGATGCACAACACACCGCTCCCACTCTTCATGAAGATAAAGCAGTGCCGAGGCCAGGCCAAGAGATATCTTGTATCTCACGGCCCAACTTAGAGGAATCATCTTCTTCTTGCCAAAGAGATGAGAATCGAGGCTGCCATTTGACATGAACTCATATACCACCATAAACTCACCTTTATCATGGCACCAGCCTAAGAGTTGCACCAGATTACGATGTCTCAACTGGCTAATGGTCTTCACCTCAGTGATGTACTCTTTCTTACCTTGTCTAGAACTTCTTGAAATCTTCTTCACTGCAATTTCCATGTCCATATCATTTAAGTATCCCCTATAAACAGCACCAAACCCCCCTTCGCCTAGCTTCCTCTGGTCTGAGAAGTTGTTTGTAGCTGAAACTAGATCATCATAAGAGAACCTTCTCGGCCCTGCTCCTCTTTCAAGGTCTTCATTAATCGACGTCACGTTCATTGTCTCTGCTGCTCTTTTTCTTGTCATCATTTGTTTCCTCCTCCACAAAATCACAAGTGCTGCAGTCGCCCCAGCTATCAGAACAAGTACCGAAACGGTGACACCAATTATAATCCTGCTCTTCTTATCTTTCGTGTCCTTAACGTTCAAACTTGAATTGAACTCCCAAGATAGAAGTCTTTGTTGTTCTACATTAGAGCCTGTAGCCGCTGAGAAGCCAACAGTGACCCACTCAGGCAAAAACTTACTGAGATCGATTATGTAAGACAGACTAGAATTCTCTCCAGGATTTGAGGTTGTTTGGTACTTCCAAAACACGCTTAAATTTCGATTAGGAGAATTATAGGTAATCCATGCCTCAGCAGTATCTCCACTGTGAAAGCTTGCATTCCAAGGTGTATATACAGCTGAACTAATAGAGCTGTTGTTGATCCCAACATGCCCAACTTTTGGATCCCATCCATCATTTGGATAAGAATCAAACTCCACAGAAACAATTTGACTCTGAGGAGATTTCATGGTTGTAGTGTTGAATAGGCCTAAGAAGCCACCAGCAGAATTAGGTGGGATTTGAAAACCAACAGGAGCAAGGAAGAAAGCAATTCCATGACCATAATTGGTTGCACCTTGGGTATTAATGGTGAAGGAGAAATGAGATGTGAAATCAGAAAGCTGCCCTGAACTCGAGTCCCAGAGCCGCACCCTTTCAGGATAGGTTGCCCAACCAACACGATTTATATAATCAACAAGGTTGAATTCAATATGTCCACCGGAAGGCACTGCATCGCCTTGATAATACATGTTGGTGTCGTTAAAGTGAGATGTTTGAAAATAAACTGAATTGGCAGAGGGAAGAAGAAGAAGCGGGAGAACGAAGGAGATGTACAAAGTGTTAGGATACTGGCATGCAAACCCGACAAGACAAAAGGCAAGGAATAAGATAAAATGAGAAATGAGACACACAAGAATTTACGTGGTTCACCCAATTGGGCTACGTCCACAGGCAAGTATAGAAGGATTTTACTAAGTAATGTGGGAATTACAACCTCTCTCAAATAATAGGAGAACAACTAAGAATCTCTCTATTATTAGGAGAAAACACCTCACTTACTCTCTCACAAATACCTCACAATTTTGTGGGATTACTCTCTCTTCACTCTACTCTTCTCTTTTCTATCTTGGTGTGCATATAGGCTTGAATGCATTGCCTATTTATAGGCAAGAATGAGGGTATAATGGTCATAAATTTAGGAGGAATATATGCCTAACAACTCATCCTCCACTCATACTCCACCAATTATACCAACTCATCTTCCACTCACACTCCACCAATTACAACTCATCTCCCACTTAAATCCCATCAATTATGCCAACTAATTAAAGTGGCTTTACATTCTCTCACTTGAAGACTTTGATGATTTAATCAAGTCTTCACACTTGATCATTTGTGATTCTTCTATCCTTTCTATACTTTCCATCTTCATGCTGCTTACGTTTCTGCTAGGCCATAAGAGGATCTGCACCATATATACTTGTCAGTGTTGACTGGTTTGGTCAAAGCATCTGCTGGGTTTTCCTTTGTGTGAACCTTCTGAAAATCCACACTTCCATCTTCCACCACTTCACGAACAAAGTGATACTGAACATCTATGTGTTTTGTTCTTGAATGAAATGATGGATTCCTTGCAATATGCAAAGCACTCTGACTATCACAATACAAAAGAATCTTCTCTTGTTTGTGTCCGAGCTCCTCCATAAGTTTCTTCATCCATATTGCTTCTTTACAAGCTTGTGTAGCTGCCATGTACTCAGCTTCTGTTGTGGACAATGCTACAACAGTCTGAAGTTTAGAGACCCAGCTCACAGCTCCTCCTGCAATTATGAACACATAGCCTGTAGTGGATTTTCTTTTCTCAAGGTCACCAGCAAAATCTGAGTCAACATAACCTCTGACAGTAAATTCTGATCCTCCATAACATAATGCAGCATCTGAGGTACCCTTGATGTATCTCAAGATCCTCTTAATAGTATTCCAATGCTCTCTACCAGGATTTGCCATGTATCGACTAGCTGCTCCCACTGCTTGTGCAATGTCAGGTCTTGTGCATACCATGGCAAACATTAAACTTCCCACTGCTGATGCATACGGTACTCGAGACATCTCCATCCTCTCTGCTTCATTGCTAGGAGACATACTTGAGGATAATTTGAAGTTAACAGGAAGTGGGGTGGAAATTGGCTTACAATCTTGCATATTGAAGCGTCGCAAGATCTTCTTCAAATAATTCTTCTGAGAAAGCCAAATCTTCCTCTTACTTCTGTCTCGGTGAATTTGCATCCCTAGAATCTTGTTTGCTGGTCCCAAGTCCTTCATATCAAACTCCCTAGCCAACTGTGCCTTCAATTCTTGGACTCGATCTTTGTTGGGGCCTATCACCAACATGTCATCCACGTACAACAACAAAATGATGAAATCTTCTTCAAACCTCTTGTAATACGTACAATGGTCTGAACTGAGTCTGTTGTACCCAAGGCTAATTATGAAGGAATCAAATCTCTTGTACCAACACCTCGGCGCCTGTTTGAGACCGTATAGAGATTTGTTCAACCTGCAAACCAAGTTCTCCTTGCCTGTTTCAGCAAAACCCTCTGGTTGGAGCATATAAATTTCTTCTTCAAGTTCTCCATGAAGAAATGCAGTTTTCACATCTAACTGCTCTAAGTGAAGATCAAATATAGCACACATTGCCAAGACTACTCTGATTGTAGTAAGTCGTACCACCGGAGAAAATATCTCATTGAAGTCTATTCCTTCTTTCTGAGCATATCCTTTCACCACCAATCTTGCACGATACCGCTCCACTTGATCATTGCCATCACGCTTTATCTTGTAAACCCATTTGTTGCCAATGGCCTTTCTTCCTTGTGGTAGCGGAACAAGATCCCAAGTGTTATTCTTGTGCAGAGCTTCAATCTCCTCTTGCATTGCTGTCATCCACATAGATACATCTGTGCTTTTGATAGCCTCGTGGAAAGTTGAAGGCTCTCCATCCTCTGTTAGAAGACAGTATGCAATGTTACTCTCAGTAACATATTCTGAGTGCCAAGCCGGTGGCCTTCTTTCACGAGTCGACCGCCGAACTTCAGGAGTTTCAGTCTCTATTTGTTCTTGCTCTTCATGCTCTGGTACAGCTTCAGAAGAAGTATGATTCTGAGTATTTTCAATATGGACTGCTGTAGTCTCCTTTAGAATGCTATTATGTTCTTCCATTTGCATTTTACCTTCTGCAAATATGACATCCCTGCTGATGACTACTTTGTGGGCAGTGGGATCCCACAAGCGATACCCCTTCACTCCATCAGCATATCCCAAGAATATACATTTTCTGGATTTTGAATCCAGCTTGCTGACTTCTTGAGTATTGTACATCACGTACACAGGACTTCCAAATATATGCAATCGAGAATAATCTGCTGGTTTTCCAGTCCACATCTCCATTGGTGTCTTCATCTCAATTGCAATTGATGGAGATCGATTTATCACATAACAGGCGGTATTGACTGCTTCTGCCCAAAATGACTTTTCTAGACCTGCAGCCTTCAACATTGCTCTTGTTCTTTCTAATAGAGTTCTGTTCATCCGCTCTGCCACTCCATTTTGTTGTGGAGTGTATGCCGTTGTGAACTGCCTTTTGATACCTTCATGTTGACAGAAGTTATCAAATTCATCACTGGTATATTCTCCTCCATTGTCAGTCCTCAAACACTTGATCTTCTTTTCAGATTCAAGTTCCACCCGCGCTTTGAAAGTTTTAAAGACTGTGAACACATCTGCCTTCCTTCTAATTGGATACACCCAACATCTCCTGGAGAAGTCATCTATGAATGATACAAAGTATCTTGCTCCTCCCAAGGATACAACCGGTGCTTGCCAAACATCAGAGTGAATCAGGTCTAAGATGCATTTGCTTTTAGTTGTTGATGTGCCAAACTTCAACCTGTGCTGTTTACTTGTAACACAGTGCTCACAAAAAGGTAAAGTAACCTTTGTAAGCCCAGGGAGTAACTTCTGATCAGAGAGAACTTTCAAACCTTTCTCTGACATGTGGCCTAGTTTTTGATGCCACATCATCGTCTTCTCTTCTGCAGGATTGGCTGATGCGATTGACGCTTCTGCCCCATGATGTGTTTCTCCCATTAATACAAACATGTTTGCAACTGTCTTTCTTGCCTTTAAAACCACCAGCGCTCCTTTGACAATTTTCATTATTCCATTGTCTGTTCGGATCTTACAGCCAAGACTATCAAATTGTCCTACGGACAAAAGATTCTTCTTCAAGTCTTTCACATGCCGCACTCCTGAAATAGTGCGAATCAAGCCATCATACATCTTCAATTTGATGGTGCCAATGCCATCAATCTCTACAGCATGATTATCACCCATGAACACTTTGCCTCCAGAGATGGGTTCATATGTATGGAACCAATCTCGATTAGGAGTCATATGCCATGTTGCTCCTGAATCCATTAGCCAGACATCAGTAAGCTCTTCTTTATCTGTAGAGATTGTCGCTGCTTCACTATATAAAACCTCCCCATCTTCTGAGGTGCTCGCAACACATCCTTGAGGTTTTGATGACTCTGCAGTGTTCTCTATACCCTTTTTAAACCAACAATCCCTTTTGAAGTGCCCTTTTCTGCCACAGTTGTAGCATTTCACAGTCTTCTTGCTTCTTGATTTGGACCTCCCTTGCCTTTGACTCCCACTGGAGCCACGCTCCGTTGATCTCCCTCTTGACACCAATAATACCTCTGCTTGGTTTGAACTATTTCTGTCTCCTTTATTTTTGCGCCTATTTTCTTCTTCCAAGATGGCGGCTGCAACATCATCAAAGACTAAATAGTCTGTGAGGATATTATTGGTCAAGTTGATAATGAGCTGATCATACGAATCTGGAAGACTTTGAAGTAGAAGCTCTGCACGTTCACTTTCCTCTATTTGTTGACCCAACGTAGTGAGTTGTGAAAATAGAGTCCTTATTGTGTTGATGTGGTCAGTCACCGCCGTGGTTTCTGCCATTCGAAGGGTATAAAGTCTCCGCTTTAAGAAAATCTTATTGTGCAAAGACTTGGACTCATATAGCTTTGTTAGAGTCTCCCATATCTCCTTAGCTGTTTTCTTCTCCGCCACACTTGATAATACTTCATCGGCTAATGCTAAATGTATGTTAGCAATAGCATTGCCATCCATCTCATTCCATTTTGCATTATCAGTGATCTCCGCGGGTCGATCCCCAATTGCTGCCAAGCAATTGTCTTTCCTTAAGATTGCCTTGATTCTCATTTTCCAGAGTGAGAAATTGCTCCCATTAAACCTTTCAATCTCGTACTTTGCTGCCATTTTATTCACCGTGATCTATTCAGCTATCACCGTTTCACAGAACTGTAACGTATATAGAAATAGTATCGTGTGAATAATACTTCACTAAGTAAGTTCCCAGGAAAGATTGGAGGGGTCACAAACGGTCCCGCTTAAAACCCAATCTCCTTAGACAGAACTTCCTAGACTGTATTTAATCACCGCACTGACTTTCTATATACGCCAACAGTAACTTATGTGTACAGTACCGTATGGATGAATAGTAACCGTAGACGTGAATAGTAACCGTATACACGAATAACTTTTGTGTATTAACAACACCAACCAACCAGGCTCTGATACCACTGTTAGGATACTGGCATGCAAACCCGACAAGACAAAAGGCAAGGAATAAGATAAAATGAGAAATGAGACACACAAGAATTTACGTGGTTCACCCAATTGGGCTACGTCCACAGGCAAGTATAGAAGGATTTTACTAAGTAATGTGGGAATTACAACCTCTCTCAAATAATAGGAGAACAACTAAGAATCTCTCTATTATTAGGAGAAAACACCTCACTTACTCTCTCACAAATACCTCACAATTTTGTGGGATTACTCTCTCTTCACTCTACTCTTCTCTTTTCTATCTTGGTGTGCATATAGGCTTGAATGCATTGCCTATTTATAGGCAAGAATGAGGGTATAATGGTCATAAATTTAGGAGGAATATATGCCTAACAACTCATCCTCCACTCATACTCCACCAATTATACCAACTCATCTTCCACTCACACTCCACCAATTACAACTCATCTCCCACTTAAATCCCATCAATTATGCCAACTAATTAAAGTGGCTTTACACAAAGAGGTGAGCATAATGATAGAGAAAGGGAAAGAACAAGCAGCAGCAGCTAGGAATCGTATGAAAACTGCAGCCTAAACAAAATTTAATATAATGCAAAATGGCGCAAGCAATCTACAGAGGCCATTATCCTTATTGGTATAAACCTTGACTCTAAGTTACATATATTTATTTTATGCCCAAAGTAAGAAGCTTCGTAGGAAGGGTCTACAAATCCGCTGGCGACAGGAACAGCCGACCGAGTCGCCTCGAGATATATAAACCAGGTCTTGGTGTGATAAGTGCTGGTCTTAAACAACAAGAAGATTAAGATATTATTATGCAATCCAATATATAGTTGATTAAGAAGAAAACAATGAATATTGGATGGTTAGCAGTTAACATGGATTATTAATTACTTAATTGAATCACGGCTGAAATTTTATGTGAAATTTTATATATATATATATATATATATATATATATATTGAAATTGAAAAAAACGTAGTAATAACTACAGAGAAACTGGCTCCCATGTCACTCAAATTATATAAATCAAAGACTCCTTTTCTTTTTCCTTTTTTTCCATCACGTACAGTCTTTAAATATAAACCTTAAACAGGAAAAATAAAATAAAAATAGAGTCCTAGAGCCCTGGTTTTCTAGCAACACTTCTCTGATAAAATCAAAAGTAATTAATTCTAAGAAATCCTAATAATTAAGAAATACTGCGTTCCTGAAATTTTTTTTTTTTTAATTTAATATGATTTGTATGTTTTGGATTGTTTTGATGTACTGATGTCAAAAATAATTTTTAAAAAATAAAAAAACATCATTGACATGCATTTCAGCACGAAAAGTTATTTGAAAAGTAACCGCTATCACACTGTCAAACACACTCTAAATAAATCAAAATAATTAAATCATATCTTAATTATGCCATCTTTTACTTTCATGAACTGTCCAATACACATATATTAAACTCTTTTGAGTTACGAGAAGTCAGAATGCATCAACTTATACCGTCCATGCATGTCCAACACCCATGTTCTATGCAAATGAGGTCTTTTTTCTCGGTCAATGGCTATTTATAGTCAAAGTATCACTACATTTCCTCTTCGATCTGAATACCCCCATCATTTCCTCTTCGATCACCACTATTGAAAATGAAAAATATTTTAATTATGAAATATTTTTTATTTGTATATTTGACTGAAAATAAACAAACCCTAAATATAGATTATTTTATACTTTAAAAAAAATCTTCAGCCAGCATAGTCTCTAATCTCTTATTAAAATAAAGGTTAATTTCAAGATCTTAGACACATTCAAATATTTCTCTATACGAGGTTTCGATTGTAATGTCCTTCATAAAGTTTTAATCAACTATCATTATTCACCATTAGGTTACACAAGAAGAGAAAAAGCTTTACTGAACTTTTGAAAGTTGATTAAATATATATCTCTTGGATTCTTAATTGGTTATTTGAATAAAATATTATAATCCAATTAAAAAAATATAAATGTATATCATTTATATTTAAAATAAAAAAATAAAAGTAATAATTTTTAATATTATCTACAAACAAAGAAAAAAACATAAAAACCAAAAAATAAAATTAAATCAACTCAGGCTTTTTACTAATTCAATTATGTTCTTTTTCCCGTGTTTCTTCTCACACATTCTCTCTTCTTTTCTCTCTCCCACATTTTCTACCTCTCTTTCTTTTTTCACCACATGAACTGTCCATTACATACATGCTAAACTTTTTTCAAGTTATCACAAGTTAAAATGCAACACCATACACAAACTTTTCTATGTATTTATTTACATATTCTTTACAAGTATAATTTTTTATACGGAATGACACTACATTTTTAGTCAATGGTCGTGGTGCACCGTGCACCATGTTCTATACAAGTCAGTTGCCTTTTTGTTTTTTCAATCAATAGCTATTTTAGCCAATATATCACTGATATTTACCAACCTTTCTATCAATAAAAGTGCAAGGAAATACAACTAATGATGGACACTAATGCTACCATAATACCTTAGTTATCAGATAAATTAAAAAGTAATAATTTTTTCACACTCAACATTTCTCTACATTTACATTTTGTCTAATTTCCTTCCAATTTCTTTCCTTTAAATATATATTTACTATTTTAAGCATTTGAGAATCCTTGTTGAGACATATTTTTTAGACAAACTTTCAATGATCAAGCTCAACGAGGAGTAAGCTTAGACATGAGGCCCATATCAAACCCATACATCTTAGCCTTGGATTGCAGTCCATGAAAAATCCATTTTTTATGTGAATGTTTTTCATGAATTCATCAATCAATTACCTGTGAAAAATAAGATCTTCTTGGCTCGGTGCAGGCAATCCAGTATTTAACTCCTTCATATCGCGCAAATCATTGACTGTCTTAGCTATTTCCTCAGCTTCCTTCTCTGCTTTCTTTGTAATGGTAGAATAAGGTCCAAAACCCTTGTCATGAAGCTGACCATCTTCAATGTTACGCAGCTGCCTTTGAACCTCACCTGCAGGACCATGACCGTGTATATCATGTTACGCAGCTTCATGACATAATCCATCCCAATTACATTATTATAATAATTAACTTGTTAATTATATGTGAACTGAAATTAATGTCCTTGACCTCTCAAACTGATACAAAGATTCATGCATATTTTAATTATATATTTCATACAAAATGATACAAAGGTTTATTATAGCAGTAGAATATCGAAGTTATCCATGATGGATCGATGAGTAAGCACTGGCTGGGCCAGAAATAGTGCTCAACGCCCTCCTGCTTCGAGGCTTGTATTTGTAATCGAACAAGGCTGGCTAGAAGTTATTAGTGGCAGAGGCACATGAAACACAGGAACAGGCATCTTTGGAGGCAGATCTGGTATTGCAGCCTCAAGATTTAAAACATGAATTGCCTGTCGAATTGATGGCCTCAAATTGCGGTCGGGGTGGGCACACCATAATCCAACAATCATCAAACGCTCTGCTTGTTTCTCATCATCAAAATCCTTAATATCAAGTCTCTTGTCAACAGCCAAACTAAGATCTCCACATCCATATAGATCCCAAATCCACTCAACCAAGCTCATTTCAGGATTTTGATCAACGGGATCATTTGCCTTTCTTCCACTAGCAATCTCTAAGGCCACCACTCCAAAGCTATACACATCAGACTCTTTACCAGCCCTTCTTGTGCTTATGTATTCTGGAGCCATGTAACCTAAAGTTCCTGCTAGCCCAGTTGTTGTGGGACCAGGTTCATCATGGTCCATCAGCCTAGCCAACCCAAAGTCACCAAGCTTGACATTAAAACTAGAATCCATCATTATGTTACTTGACTTGACATCTCGATGCACAACACACCGCTCCCACTCTTCATGAAGATAAAGCAGTGCCGAGGCCAGGCCAAGAGATATCTTGTATCTCACGGCCCAACTTAGAGGATTCATCTTCTTCTTGCCAAAGAGATGAGAATCGAGGCTGCCATTTGACATGAACTCATATACCACCATAAACTCACCTTTATCATGGCACCAGCCTATGAGTTGCACCAGATTACGGTGTCTCAACTGGCTAATGGTCTTCACCTCAGTGATGTACTCTTTCTTACCTTGTCTAGAACTTCTTGAAATCTTCTTCACTGCAATTTCCATGTCCATATCATTTAAGTATCCCCTATAAACAGCACCAAACCCCCCTTCGCCTAGCTTCCTCTGGTCTGAGAAGTTGTTTGTAGCTGAAACTAGATCATCATAAGAGAACCTTCTCGGCCCTGCTCCTCTTTCAAGGTCTTCATTAATCGACGTCACGTTCATTGTCTCTGCTGCTCTTTTTCTTGTCATCATTTGTTTCCTCCTCCACAAAATCACAAGTGCTGTAGTCGCCCCAGCTATCAGAACAAGTACCGAAACGGTGACACCAATTATAATCCTGCTCTTCTTATCTTTCGTGTCCTTAACGTTCAAACTTGAATTGAACTCCCAAGATAGAAGTCTTTGTTGTTCTACATTAGAGCCTGTAGCCGCTGAGAAGCCAACAGTGACCCACTCAGGCAAAAACTTACTGAGATCGATTATGTAAGACAGACTAGAATTCTCTCCAGGATTTGAGGTTGTTTGGTACTTCCAAAACACGCTTAAATTTCGATTAGGAGAATTATAGGTAATCCATGCCTCAGCAGTATCTCCACTGTGAAAGCTTGCATTCCAAGGTGTATATACAGCTGAGCTAATAGAGTTGTTGTTGATCCCAACATGCCCAACTTTTGGATCCCATCCATAATTTGGAAAAGAATCAAACTCCACAGAAACAATTTGACTCTGAGGGGATTTCATGGTTGTAGTGTTGAAAAGGCCTAAGAAGCCACCAGCAGAATTAGGTGGGATTTGAAAACCAACAGGAGCAAGGAAGAAAGCAATTCCATGACCATAATTGGTTGCACCTTGGGTATTAATGGTGAAGGAGAAATGAGATGTGAAATCAGAAAGCTGCCCTGAACTCGAGTCCCAGAGCCGCACCCTCTCAGGATAGGTTGCCCAACCAACACGATTTATATAATCAACAAGGTTGAATTCAATATGTCCACCAAAAGGCACTGCATCGCCTTGATAATACATGTTGGTGTCGTTAAACTGAGATGTTTGAAAATAAACTGAATTGGCAGAGGGAAGAAGGAGAAGCGGAAGAAGGAAGGAGAGGTAGAAATGATGAGGCATTCTTGTTATGTTGTAGAAAGAGCTAGGTGGGCACATCATGATAGAGAAAGGGAAAGAACAAGCGGTAGGAGCAGCTACGAGTTATGTATGAAAATGGCTGCCAAAACAAAATTATAGGATGCAATATGATCCAAGCTAGCTACCTAGGCCGAAGTCTTTTATTAAGAAACTAATAATAATTCTAGAAGATGGGATCTGTCTAAAAATTCTAAAGTGTTTTTTTTTTTCTTTTCTTTTAGATTTCTATATAAATAATTTTTTTGTTTTTTAGGATAAGCAACCGAATCCTCCACAACTTAGAGAAATTATGCACTCCAAATCAAATACGTGAAAATAAAATTCTGAACCTTTCTTTTTTCCATTGTTTCTTTCTTGAAAAAGACAGCGTGAAAATGGATGTTTCCATGCAGCACCCATTAGTGTCCATGAATTCAACTATTAATATAAGCGGTTCTTTTTTTTTGTCCACTTTGATCATCAAACTCTTAGTTTTTTCAATTTCATCCTCCAAAATGCTAATTTCATGGTTTCTTTTGTATGCACTTCTTTCAATTTGGATTATCTCTCATTTTCCGAGTTTCCAAAGATATTACAGATTAAAGGGGTTCTGATTTTGCAAAATCAAGATTTAATTAGGGTTGAAAATAGAAATTAAAAGAAATAGATCTAGATTTGACACAAAGAATAACAAAAACACATGCCCCATTTATATTTTGATGTGGGAAACTTTAGTTCAATCCCTAAGGTTTCAAATCTTCTATCGTTTGGTCCCTAATTTTTTGAAGATTTATATTTTGATACCAAGTTTCATTTTTTTTTTCGATTTTCAATCTTTAAATATTAAGAGAACGCGTATAATAAAGAAGGAATATTATAATATACTTTCTACCCATCCCGACCGATCCCTCGAGTAAACTTTATGCAATTGGCCTTTGGTAATTTCCTCTTACATTGTGGAAACAAGATTAATTTGTGATCGAATATGATTATTGATTGGTATTATATTGCGTTGTAGGTCACATATTTTTTTTATAAAAAATATAAAAAGATATTTAAATATTATTAACTTGTTTATTTATTTTAGCAGCAAGAAAAATTATAATCATGAATTTAAATTCTAATACATACAAATTAAATTATATTACGAGAAGCCCTTAATCTAGATGGAAAATATGAACAAGATTCATAGGTCAAGCAAATGGTAAACTCCATGTCATTTCGATTATGCACTTTCCACACGCTTCCCTCCAGTAAACGTTGAGCAATTGACCTAAAAAAAATTCCTCATCTCTCATAAAAACAAGATTTAATTAAGGCGGCACATTGCGAGCTAAATTAAAATAAATAAATAAAATATTCAAGCATTATTAATATGTTTTTTTAGTAATAAGAATTTTTTAATCATGAACTAAAATTTTTATGTATATACTTAGTAAAATTAATTAAGGATTATATGTCTTAATAAGTTTTAAAAATAGATTATACATCATCAAATACTAAAAAGAGGTTTCAATTATATTACGAGAAGCCCTTAAACTAGATGGAAAATATGAATAAGGTTCATAGGTCAAGCAAATGGTAAACTCTCAATTATACGCTTTCCACACGCTTCCCTCCAGTGAACGTTGAGAAATTCACCTCCAAACTTTTTACAAATAATTTTTTTTTAATCATGAACTAAAATTTTGATGTATATATTTAGTAAAATTAATTAAGAATTATATGTGTTAATAATTATTAAAAATAAATTTTAATATAAATAAAAACTAAATCATGAAATTAAAAATAAAAACAAATAAACTTTAAAGAATGCAATGAATTTTTTTTACTTATCATTTAAGCCACGCCTTTTTGAATAGTGTTTTTTAAAGAATTGTTTTATTTTTATTTGTGATTGAACATTTAATATTTTGATATCAAATTTTATTTTATTTTTATATAAAAAAATTAGTTAAAAAATTGATGAAAAAAATAAATTGCTCGTTAATTAATCATATTTTTGTAACAAGACTTGGTGTCGATGAGTTGTCTTCGGCAAGAAAAATTCTATTGATGTATTTTAATTTTTAATAATTTGATAACAAATTCATGCATTGACTTAGTCAATTGGTGCATGTGGAGGCCAGGGATTTGTGGGTTCCAGAGTTGATGGACACATTTTCTCAAGTGTAATAGATGACTTGTTGTCTGTATTGGTTTTTTTTTTTTTTAATTTTTTTTTTAATAAGAGGCAAATGCAGTGTTAGGCGCGTGATTAGCATGATAAGGCGCTGGGCTTGGCCCTTCGCTAGCTTTTTAATTTTTTTTATTTTATTTTCTTTACATTTACTTTTAAGTTTTGATATGGATTTTAAATAATAAAAAAAAGGTATTCATGAAAATTAGATTAAAATCAGTTTCTTATTATTAAAATTTTTTAAAATATATTTTGAACATGTTTTATCACATATGTGATTTCTTTACCTTTCGATTACACAAATTTTTTGTATTTTTAAAAATTAAATAAACAAGAGATACATTATTAGAAAATTTTATCTTGCTTTAAAAAAAGCCTTCAAAATAATTGTATTTTTGAAATTTAATGATAATACTAAAACATTTATTGAGACCAATATATTTTTTATATATTTAAAAAATTAGAGTGCCCACAAGATATAACGAACATACAAACTAGTTATTTTTATTGACAAATAAATATTAGGACAACAAGGATATGCTGGTCTGAAAGAATGAACAAAGAAAGTGAAAGGAAAGAGAGGGGGAAGTGATGGATGATTTACCATTGTTGGACTCACAAGAAAGTGGAAATATCCTGTACAGAGCTAAGATAAACTACGTTTTAAATAATATTTTTTAAATTTTAAATTTTTTATTTTAAATTATTTTTTATATATTTTTAGATTTTTTTGATGAGCTGATGTTAAAATAAATTTTAAACAATAAAAAACATATTATTTTAATACATTTAAAAAAAATATTTTAAAAAATAATTACTAGTACACTCTTAAACTTCTTCATTGATTACTATAATATATATCATAACGTTTTAATCGATTATCATCATTCACCTTCATGTTATACAAAGTAAGGAGGAAAAAAAAGATTTTTCAATCTCTAAATTTTTAAAATCTTATTAAATATCTCTTAAAATAATTTATTATAATAAAATCTTATACTCCAATTCAATTAAAAAAAGATCTAAATAATAGTGTGTGCATATTTTATATAAAAAATATAAAAAAATAAAATTTATTTTTAAAAAATATGGGTTACATTAAGAAAACAAAAAAAACATAAAAAAAAATAAATTAGAAATATCATAAAAAATTAAAACCTTAAAACTAAAAACATAATGTCAAAAAAAAGTTCTAAACTTTTTGTATGGCTACAAAGGTATAACATCAACTGCAAGAATATATTTAACAAAATCAATTAATATTTTTCTTGAAAGTGATGATTGCTTAACTATTCAAAGAATGAATAGAATTAATTTTTTTTATGAGCTCTGTACTTTAAATTTTATTGTACTTACTTAATACTGTTATGTTTTGCAAGGCTATTAGATCTAAGATGCTTAAATTTAACATAATTATTATAAAAATATAACTTTAAAGAGTTTAATTATAAAAAAATAAAACGACGTGACCGGTTAAAAAATTAAAAACCAAAATAATAGACAATTAAGACCGTTAGCTTTTGCAAGGCTACTAGATCTAAGATGCTTAAATTTAACATAATTGTTATAAAAATATAACTTTAAAGAGTTCAATTATAAAGAAATAAAGCGATGTGACCGGTTAAAAAACTAAAAACCAAAATAATAGACAAAACTTTCTCTCTTTTATTTTGTTCTAAGGATCTCTTTTAAATAATAAAATATAACTTTGATTTTTTTGTTATGTGTTTAATATTTGGAGAGGTTTTTTTTTATTCGTCTATGGTTTTATTTTTATCTTTTATATAAATAAACTATGTTTTTGAAAATAAAAAATATTTATTTTCAGATGATATTTTTAATACATGTAGCCTTACAAGTTATTTTTTTCTTTCTATTTTATCCAATCAATTTAATGTTTTATTTTTCAAGATTAAATATATTGATATATACTTATGTTTTTATTTTTTAAGTTTTGTTTTTAGGTGTCATTAATGATTTTTATTTATTTATTAGTGCATATAATTCTTGGTTTATTTGATCACATGTGTGCATAAACGTTTTGACTTGTTACATTGTTTGAACTACAAAAATACATTGAAAAAACCTGTATATATATTTTTTATAAAAAATAAAAATATTTAACCTGTGACAGAGCACAGGTCACGTAGCTAGTATTTTATAATTCTCGTGTGTGTGTGTGTGTGTGTATATATATATATTAATATAAATTATGTATGTTACATCATTTAGACCTTTTGAAAAACCTCTATTTGGTCATAAAAAAAAACTGCTATCACTCGAGAGAATTCTAGTGGAATTCGACTTTATATTTTTTTATAGTCGAAAAGACTTTCTCACAAAGAATTTGTAGGTATCCATCCTTTTCAATTCCATATCTAATTCATTAAAAGGGATTGATTCATACACATAAGTGATCACTTATTCGATTTATATAAGATTTCAATCATTGACTACTTTCATTATATTATATTTTCCCAACAAATATCACTTTTTTTTTAATCTTTAAAATTTAATATATATTTTTTTCATGTTCATTTGATGAAAAAAAATTCATTCCGATTCATTCCTGGAGTTAAATATCTCATAAGTGGTGAAGTTGAAGTTCTATTTTAAAAGTATAAAATAGAATATTTGTCTATGATAGTTGCCTAGAATATATATATATATATATATATATATATATATATATATATATATATATATATATATATATATATATATATATATAACTGGAAACAGGAGTTTGGGCGGCTGGTTGTCCCTTTGGGCTAGAGTTCGGCTAAATTCCCAGTTTGTAGTAAGATGTTTAAACAACATGTCGGTTTTGGATACTAGACCTATAAGTTTTTTTTTTATTAATATTTATTTTTGTAAGGCTATATTTAGTAAAACCATCCTTTTCCCCCCCTAGAAAACTAACAAAATAGACTTAAAAGTATGTTTGTTAAACACCTTCTTAAACAAAAATATCATTAACAAAAAATAATCCAAACAAACAAAGCTTTAAGTACTTGACCTGAAATAAAACAAAATAGATCGACCCAAAAAAACTGATTCAACCATGAACCGAACAAAAAACCAAGGTTTGACCCATGAACTAAACCAAAACAAAGGTTTAAATTGAAATAAAATCAAAGTTGAAAAATTAACACAAATCATAGAAAATTTCGTAGAAAAATAGATCAAACACTCAAATCGTGAAGAATACAAAAAACATTCATCAAGAACCCAACAAACACAAATCTCAATCCATACAAGTTTTCAGCAATCAAGGGCAAGGTTTTATTCAAAATTAACAAGGATTCATAATCTAGCATCCATTCACTTTGGTTATCAAAGAATCAACACAATTTTGTCAAAATAGATTTCGGTTCAAAACTAAAACTCTAGGACTAAAACCATTAGAAACTTGTTGTTGATACAAATAAATCCTAGATTATCTACTAGTCAAGTTGCCTGAATGGTTTAGTGCAAAGAAATGGATCAAAGTTGGTCCAAATCATAAGGCTAAGACAATATTCTTCCTAAGAACATGAAGAAACCGAACCCAGCAACCCATAAATTCCCACCCTACTGTTAGACCTAGAACTAGCCTCTTAGACTTCTGAAACATGTTACTTTTCGTCCTTATAAACTACATTACTAATACTAAGCATAATTGAATTCAAAGAACTAAAAAATAACATCAAATCATCAATAACATGTATGAAGTTCTAAATTTCAAAACTACCAATACTTGATATTTTTATCATCTATATGTCAAAACATACTTGTATAAACCATGAACTTGCACTACAAAATATCAAATTGATCAACATCCTTCCAAAATTTTTAAACCACAAATAAAGTCAACTTACTTTTTTTTTTAATTACAAAACATATTCAAACACAAATCAAAATACCACAAATACATCATCAACATATTATTGGGCTAAAAAAAAAGAATCAAACAAGCATCAAAACCAAGAATCATGCATTTAGTGCAAGTCTCTCTAACACATTATTGACCAAAACTAAAACAAACTATTATAGCGAAAGTTTGAGCAATCTAAAACATGTTTAAAACAAGAACAAAAACAATCAAACTCTACCAAAAAACATGAGATTATTCTAAAGCTAAAATCAAACAAAAAAATTACAAGATACACTCAAATAATGTCAAAAGAGGTTTAAACATTAAGAAAGCATGAATAGGCAAGTTACATAGATTTCACCCTTAAACTTTTACATGATTATACCTTCTCTAAGATTGCTAACTATTAACTGCTATTTTCTTTCTCTTATCTTTTCTTCTTTCCTTATCACTATTTTTTCCTTCCAAAGCTTATTAGACCTTTTATGTTAGGCTCTTAAACATTTATATCAAGATCTTTTCATAGTGTGTTTCTCCATTGTTTTTACTCTTTCTCCTCTTTCTTCATTTTTCAGGGGGTATTTATAGAGCTTTGCTAGGGTTCTTGATGGATTCAAATATAGATTGATCAAAGCTTAACCCTTTGATCAAAATAAAAGGGTTTTGGACAAATATTAACGGTTGGAACCTCTATCGTTCAATGGGTTTGGGATGGTGATTTAGTAACAAATTTGTTTAAGTGGTTTTCTTTTACTTGGAGATAAAGGCATGCTCCCTCACCTTTTGATTTTTGATGAAAGATTTATAATCTTTGATAAGAAACCTCTGGAAATTTTAAGTGTGAACACACAAGAAAGCTGAGTGATTTTGCACAAATAGATATCTTAATCAAGACTGGTTGAGTTGACCAAATTTGAGACTTCATTGGAGCAACTCCGATGTAAACATCATTGGAGACTGCTTAAACTTGGTAAAGGATAAGCATACCTTTCGATTGAATCCATTCTTGCTCAATTTAGAGGTCTGTAACTTTATATTCATTCGTTTGAAGCTGCCAACTCGATTAGTCGAGAATCTAAAAATGCAGTGATAACTGATTAGGGATAAAATGTTGTTGAGTTCATTAAAAAAAATAGGATGTAAATGTTTGATGAGAGTAGTTGATCTTTGTAGATAAGGTGTTTCTTAGTTGAATGGTGGTGATTACAACCCTAAAGGTGATTGAAAACACCATATTTATTTGCTTGAAGGTGGCTACTCAATTAGCCAAAATTGCCAAAGAAAAAGCTAAACAGTGGCTGAACGATACGTCGTCTAGGTTAAACCCTAAAAATTAGAGTTTTTAATTTTGGAATTAAACAATATTCACTTTACTCTCTGTTCTTCTAATTGCTTTTAATTACACCCGTAATTGCCTCTCAAACTCTTAATTTTATGCAATTTCGCCCCTACTAAAATCAATCATTAACCCTAAAGTTCAGTTCTATTTTCATCTTGGTTTTTGGTTTTCAATTTATACACTTGGATCCTTAATTTACCATTAAACTTTTAATTTTCTTTAGTTTAGCCAATGATTTGGTCAATTCAACCCCTATAATCATATGTTTTTTTTAGTTTGGTAATTGGTTTTGGATTTCTTCAATGAAGTCTTTAATTATCCATCAAACTTCAATATTTTTACAATCAAGCCCCTAATTCATCTAATTATTAAACCTTTTAAAAATCAATTAAGTCCTCAAACTTTAATTTATTCTAATTAACATCCAAATTGACTTTGAAAATTGATTTTTCTTGCAATCAATAACTACATAGAATAAAAGACCACACAAAAACACATAACAACACAACACATGACCATCGTAACATGAACTCTCCTATGTTTTTATCCTTATTGTAATATATTATTTTCCTCCTCAAATTTATTAACTTGAGGAACGAAAGGTTTCTTATCATATCTTGATAGAAAAATTGTTTTTGTAGGACAAAGTGAAACGATTAAATCCAGACACCTCATCCTAGAATAGCCGTGGAAATTAAGCACAAATTCAATCTGAATTTCTTACTACTTCATCATAATATATTTTAATTACACTACATATGAAAGGAACAAAGGCTTAGCGTAGCAGTAGAATATCGAAATTATGCATTGATGGATCGATGAGTAGGTACAAGCCTGGATAGAAATAGTACTCAACGACCTGCATCAAGGCTAGTATTTGTTATGGAAGAAGGCTCACTAGAAGCAAGTGATGGCAGAGGCACATGAAACACAGGAACAGGCATCTTTGGAGGCAGATTTGGGATTGCAGCCTCAAAATTTAAAACATGAATTGCCTGTCGAATTGATGGCCTTAAATTTTGGTCGGGGTGGGCACACCATAATCCAACAATCATCAAATGCTCTGCTTGTTTCTCTTCATCAAAATCCTTAATGTCAAGTCTCTTATCAACAGCCAACCTAAGATTTCCATATCCATATAGTTCCCAAATCCATTCAACCAAGCTCATTTCCGGATTTTGATCGACGAGATCGTTTGCCTTTCTTCCACTAGCAATTTCCAAGGCCACCACTCCAAAGCTGTACACATCAGACTCTTTACTAGCCCTTCTTGTGCTTATGTATTCTGGAGCCATGTAACCGAAAGTTCCTGCTAACCCAGTTGTAGTGGGACCAAGTTCATCATGGTCCATGAGCTTAGCCAACCCAAAGTCACCAAGCTTGACATTAAAACTAGAATCCAGCATTATATTACTTGACTTGACATCTCGATGCACAACACACCGCTCCCACTCTTCATGAAGATAAAGCAGTGCCGAGGCCAGGCCAAGAGATATCTTGTATCTCACGGACCAACTTAGAGGACTCGTCTTCTTCTTGCCAAAGAGATGAGAATCGAGGCTGCCATTTGACATGAACTCATATACCACCATAAACTCACCTTTATCATGGCACCAGCCTATGAGTTGCACCAGATTACGGTGTCTCAACTGGCTAATGGTCTTCACCTCAGTGATGTACTCTTTCTTACCTTGTCTAGAACTTCTTGAAATCTTCTTCACTGCAATTTCCATGTCCATATCATTTAAGTATCCCCTATAAACAGCACCAAACCCCCCTTCGCCTAGCTTCCTCTGGTCTGAGAAGTTGTTTGTAGCTGAAACTAGATCATCATAAGAGAACCTTCTTGGCCCTGCTCCTCTTTCAAGGGCTTCATTAATCGACGTCATTTTCTCTGCTGCTCTTTTTCTTGTTATCATTTGTTTCCTCCTCCACAAAATCACAAATGTTGTCGCCCCAGCTATTAGAACAAGTACCGAAACAATGACGCCAATTATAATCTTGCTCTTCTTTGAGTTCTTACCTTTCGTCTCCTTAACGTTCAAGCTTGAATTGAACTCCCAAGATAGAAGTCTATGCCGTTCTAGATTCTGACCTGTAGCTGCTGAGAAGCCAACAGTGACCCACTCAGGCAAAAACTTACTGAGATCGATTATGTAAGACAGACTAGAATTCTCTTCAGGATTTGAGGTTGTTTGGTACTTCCAAAACACGCTCAAATTTCGATTAGGAGAATTATAGGTGATCCATGCCTCAGCAGTATCTCCACTGTGAAAGCTTGCATTCCAAGGTGTATGTACAACTGACATAATAGAGTTGTTGTTGATCCCCACATGCTCAACTTTTGGATCCCATTCTTCATTTGGATAAGAATCGAACTCCACCGAAACAATTTGATTCTGAGGGGATTTCATGGTAGTAGTGTTAAATAGACCTAAGAAGCCACCAGCAGAATTAGGTGGGATTTGAAAACCAACAGGAGCGAGGAAGAAAGCAATTCCATGACCATAATTAGGTACAGCCCGGGTATCAATAGAGAAGGAGAAATGAGATGTGAAATCAGAAAGTTTTCCTGAACTCGAGTCCCAGAGCCGCACCCTTTCAGGATAGGTTGCCCAACCAACACGATTTATATAGGTCAGAAGGTTGAATTCAATATGTCCACCAGAAGCCACTGCATCACCTTGATAATACATGTTGGTCTCGTTAAACTGAGATAATTGAAAATAAACTGAATTAGTAAAGGGAAGAATAAAAAGCGGGAGAAGGAAGGAGATGTAGAAAGAGGTGAGCATAATGATAGAGAAAGGGAAGGAAGATGAAGTGGTAGCAGCAGGGAAATGTATGGAAATGGCAGCCTAATCAAAACTACTATACTTAATGCAATACGGTCTCCAACTCCTGGTAGGTATATATTATCCTGATGAGTACAAAGTAACCTTGGCTCTCAAGTTACATATATATTTTATATCCAAATCACGAAGCTTCCAAGGAAGGAAGTAGCCTGCAAAGGTGTTGCCAAGCGGAACAGCCGGGTCAACTTGAAATAGATAAGAGTAAAATATAGTAAATAAAGGCTTAATGATGAATAATGATCTTAAACAGCAAGATTAAGATATCGAGCAATCCAGAAGATAACGACTAACATGTTATAAAAAAATTTGTATACAGTTTAAAATATTAATTTATTTTTTTAAATGCATGGTTTATATACAACTTAAGACTAATTGCTTGATTAACTTGATGTTTAAAATTTTGGATCAAATCATTGACTATGAACTTATTTAGATCATTAAGAAACAAAAAAAAAAAGCATATTTAGATCATTAAATACCTTCCAACATTGTTATTAAACTTTGTAGAAGTGTTTAAACTTGAAAAATTTATACCCAACTCTTTAATTGATATTTAGTTGATCTATCCCATGATCTGAGATATGAATTCCACTAGATCGAATTAATATTTTATTTTATTATACGATAAAAATTATCAAGATTAATTTACCATTAACCCAACATTAAAAGATAAAACTCAATAAAAATCTCACACTAAATAATAAAATTGACAGAAAAAACATAAAAAAATAACAAAAATCTTAACTAGACTCTATGATTAACATTTAGTTAACTTGTTAAATTTTGAAGCCAAGTTATATAAACCCCACTTAATTGATTTAATTTTTTATTTTGTTGTATGATAATAATACAAAAAATATTTTATTATTAATTTAACATTAAATAATAAAATTAAATAAAAAACCTCATTATAAATAATAAATTAAAATAAAAAGGATAAAAAAAAGTTCACCCATGTTAGGGCATGAAGAATCAGCGTGTAGGCTTGAAGACCAGCATGCCTAGCCCATATATTTTTTTTCTTTGTATAAGTAACAGATGAGCTGTAGTTTATCATTCCCTAAAAAAAAAAAAAAGACTAACAAACACAAATGACATAAATGCAAAAAATAATATTAATCTTTTTTATTAAACAATAAAATAAAATCTTAATGTTTTAGTTGTGATTATAATATAGGTATTCTCTAAAAATTAGCAAAATAATGGACCCCAAATAAAATATAATCAATGATTGCACCAACAATTATACCAACCAATGAAAAATATTGGATTCAAATTAAATGACATATATATATGTATATAAAGTTTGTGTTTTCTAGATGAACTACCGCATTAACAAAGTTTTATTTAATTAATTAATTATTTATTTAATTGCATTAATTTCTGAGGAATCAAATGCATAGTTAACGCCATTGATTAGGACGTGTATGGCTGAAATTATAGTTTATGAATTGGTTGACTCACGATCTCCGAGTGATGAATGCAAGGCAGCATGATCAAAATGAAGTGGGATTACAATACCTTGAAACAGACACCTTTTATTTATTTTTTATATTCATTTTCTTTCCTGGAAAAGAAAATAACGGAAAATGTATATATATGTGTATATATTGAAAAAAATACATTGGTGATATCATAGTGGAATAACCTCCTTAATTGCTTAAAACTCTCCAAATAAAAAACATGGTGATAAATATAGAAAAACTCTAATATCACTCAAATTATATTAAACAATGTCTCTCTTTTCTTTCATAGTGCTATTACAACTTTCGAATAAGAAAACTATAAGCCTTAATACTAAATAGAAAAATAAAAATAAAATTTTAAAACACTAGTTTCCTAACAACACTTATCTAATTAAAAAAATAAATTAAATAAATTTCATAAAAACTTGTAATCAAGATTACAATTAGAAAAAATAAATATTTGGAGATCACATGAGTTTTCTAATTTTATTATATGAAAGTTTGTAACTAGAAACACTGCTATAAGGGTTTTTTTTATTATTGAGTTGGGTCATTGGTAATTTGGTATTTTAGTAGATATAAAATATTATTTAATATTAAAAAGTGAATGGCGTGTGTTGTTCATACAGACATGCGTGGATATGTATGTGCTCTTTAGATAGTATGTACAACATCGTCCAACAGCCAAACACTGATTTGTTTATTTTAATAGCTATTATTTTGTTTTAAATATTTTTTATTGAAACTTTCCTTTTCATTCTTATCTCCTAGGCATTTTGTTGTCAAACCTAAACAAACTTGAGTCAGACATATTTTCTACACCTAAATAACACAAATCAGACATGTTGTCAAACCTAACTAAATTTGAGTAAGATATATTGACACATCCAAGCACCTTGGATATAGTATGGTTGTTGTTGTTGTTCTCATCATCATCACCATCATTGTTATTATTATTACTATTGTTATTTTTTATATAATTATTAATATATTTTTAAAAAATATTATTATTATTGAAGAAAAACCATATATTTGATTTAAAGGGTAAAATTATTTTTATTATTTTTAATAAATTTTTTTAAAAATATTATTACTATTAAAAAAAATAGTAATAAGGTATTATATGGTTGTTAGACCTAAGTAAACTTGAGTCATACATATTTAATATTAGTATTATAAATATTATTAAATTCATTATTATTAATATTATAATTATTAATAAATCTGAAAAAGATATTATTATTATTGAAAAAAAACCATAATTTTAATTTGAATAATAAAATTAAAAATACTACAAGTCTAATATAATTACCATTCCTACCTAAGATGGTTTGGGTCTAACATAATATTCACATATCTAACTTCTAACTTGCCACTATTATAATGATTTATATTATTTTAAATTAGCCTGCAACAATGCACTCTCTTAGAAAATATTGTTTTTTTTTATTATTGTTTATTGATATTCTTTATGAATACTTACAACGTAGTATAAACAATCTCACTAGTGAGAACCTAATAGAAAAAATACTTGAAAAAATCATATTGATCAAGGGTAGAAATCCAAAAAATAAATTATTCAGGGAAGTATTTTTTTTCTAAATTTCTGGAGGATTTTTTACAATTTAACATTTACTACATGAAAGTAATTGTGAAAATACAAAGAAAAATTAAAAAAAAAATAGAACATATAGAAAAGCCCATATACTATTATGGAATTAGAGCTCTATTTGTAAGTAAATCAATATCAAACTTTTCCAACTATCTAGGTGGTAGTTCAGTAGTAAGAATTTAGGATTAAGAAATGTGCTCATTCTATAATCTTAGATTCGAGCCCTGTAGTTGCTCATATAATGGCCACTGGAGACTTACATGATCGTTAACTTTAAGGCTCATGAAATTAATCGAGGTGCACACAAACTGGTCCGAACACCCATATTAAACTAAAAAAAAAAACATCAAGCTTTTCCTAGTCATCATGGCTTCCCCTGCCTCCCTCTCCCGCTCATTCCACCCAATCCTAATCCTTAAAGGCTTAAAAGCATAAAAAAACCCTTCTTCCCATTTTGCCCCCAAACATTTTCTCCTTGCCCTCCTTGTTTATCTTCTTTCTCCTTGGGTCTCCAAACTCTTCACAAATCAACGCGAACCCCTCTCTCTATCTCTACTTCCTACTCTTCTTCGTCGGTCTCTACTCCTCCTACAATTTCAATGGCTACTGTCGTTGATGAATCCAATCCTTTATTGCAAGACTTTGAATTTCCTCCCTTTGATGTTGTTGAACATAAACATGTTCGACCTGGGATTCGTGCTCTCCTAAAGAACCTTGTATGTGGTTTTTTTTTTCACGTTTTGATTTCTGGGTTTTGTTTTGTGTCATATATTATGTAGAAATCTTTATTAGTTTCAGTTCATGGGTTGATCAAAGTTTGGTCCTTTTTGGTCTGTGATGGTTGTTTTTTTACCGTGTCTTTGTAGGAGAGTGATTTGGAGGAATTGGAGAGAACAGTGGAGCCATCATGGCCAAAATTGGTGGAGCCATTGGAGAAGATAACAGATCAGTTGGCTATTGTTTGGGGTATGATCAATCATCTTAAGGCTGTTAAAGACTCACCTGAACTCCGTGCTGCAATTGAAGAAGTTCAGGTAAATTGTTTATTTCTCATAATCTATGCACTTGTACGCACATGTTTGTGTGCTTATGGCCATGAATGCTAATCTATGTTGGGACTTCACTTGGAAAATGGGTGTAATAACTAAACAAAAATGAATTTTCTTGTTAGTTTGATATCAGACCATTGTCTGCTTTAATTTGTTGATTGCCCGTCTTATGAATTTGTGCACTGTATTGCCCTTCTTGTGCTCACAGCTTTGAGCTTTTGTCCACAGCCCGAAAAAGTTAAGTTTGAGCTTAGGTTGGGACAAAGTAAACCGATATATGACGCATTTAAGGCCATCCAAGAATCTCCTCAATGGACATCGCTAAGTGATGCTCAGAAACGTATAGTGGAATGTAAGTATCTTAAACTTCTTTTATCTTCTGAAATAGTATTATTTGCTCTTCCATGTTTCATCCACCTAATTCTATGTATTTTTTTCTAGCTGTCTGGATTTTGTCAGTTTGAGACTTTAGTCTAGCAGTTTCATTGGTTTGCTGAATTTATATGATGTAGCTTTAATTATTTGATTATCTTGGTCCTTGGGGGCATGACAATCAGAGAACAAAAGAAATGAGCATGCGTTAGCTGTTGATATCAACAAATAGAGATGTTCTATACCTCTAAGGCCACAAGATGCAATTTTGTGGCAGCATGTACCTGTAAACTGAATAACTGTACCAGGATTATGCAGATTTCTGAGAATGATTGCATGGATTTGAAACATGGAAGGAGGAAGAAAATAAAATTATACATCATGTTAATTGTTTTTATCTCCACTGATATTGCTCAGTTGTGATTTGAATGGACGTGGAGAGTGCTTTTAATGGTTGCCTATTTCATGAACTTGTGTTTACATGTTGGCTTCATTGAACTCCATCAATTACTAGATGTACTTTTCAACAAAATTCAGATTACTATTTATCAACTAGTTAACTCTGTCTTGCACTTGGGGTATTGCTTACCAGATAAATGCTATATCATTTGCAGTGTCCTTGCTTCCTATTTAATTGGTTTGACATAATCATTTAAAACTACACCTAAGCTTTCTTACATGCCTGACAGCTTCTGTATTTTTGTGAATACAGCCCAAATAAAGGAAGCGGTTCTTAATGGTGTTGCTCTTGATGATGATAAAAGAGAGCAGTTTAACAAAATTGAACAGGTGCTTTTATATTACCATTTTTCATTTGAAAGAAAGTCTTCTTTGCCTTCTCATTCTAGTTATTTATCTGAGAAGGATGCTTGGTTATTTGTATGTGCTGCCAATAACACATTCTTTAGTTAAATGACTAGCCATTTGACTCGCATTCCCTGGTGGGCCATATGTTTTTTTCTCTTACAAAGAAATTGTACATGCAGGCTTTTTTGATGCATTTTTGTATATAAAAAAATTCTTAGCATAAACTGAAAGCTCATGCATACATGTAATCAAATAAATTGAGAACTATTTGTGTTAATAAACGGAAAAAAAGATATTAATGATAACTAAAAATAAAACTAGAAAAATCGAAAGACTGGTATAGATAAAGATATTTAATCTTGTAAGACGGAACATTTACCCAGTTGTGCTTATTGAATTAATTTATTGTTCAATCAAATGATATTAAAAATAGACAAACATATAAAATTGATTAAAAAAAATAAAAATAAAAAATATTATACAAGGTTGCACATATTAGAAATATTATTTAAAAATAAACATTTTTTATTTTAAAAAATAAAGTTCTTATATACAAAACATAAAAAATATTATAGATGAATTAGAATAATCTTTTCAAAAATTAAATATGCATAACATCATCAAAAAACATTCTCTATCCAAAAAAGGTTAAATAAGCAAAAAAAAAATTACAGATGAGGGATATTAATTGAAACATAAATTTAAAAATATAAATCTAAAAAATATATCATTAAGAAAAAGCAATATCATAAAAAATATAGCCCGGTTGTTATGGTTTAACTAGTCCAACCCGTGATCTGCACTACGAACTTAATCGGGTTCAATATTCTTAAATTTATATTCAAGCTAAAAAAAATATGAAAAGGGAAAAAAAAAGCTCAGACTTGCAGGCCTTTGGCTGAAATCAAACCAGTTTAGTTTTGGCTTTCTCAACTCATATCTGATTTTTCATGCAACATCGAGGCTCTAAACAATCACCATGAAGTTCCTCTTATCTCATGGAACTTGTGGACACTAAGAAAACCTATTTTGGTGGTCAAAAATGGAGTGAATAGAGACTTTCTTTCACATCGTCAGAAATCAGAAACCCATCTCTCTCCTCTCTCTAATCAAGGACTGAAAAATAACATAAATGAACAGTGTATTTTTCATGTAATCTCTAGCACGCCACCCATGTTTGACATCTTTTTCATTTTGGTCCATCTTCTTTCAATTTCACACTTGACTAAGAATTCATATGCAATTGGCCTTCAATTAGGATCAAGTCACACAAAATAAAAATTCAAGGATCAAAATGAATTATTGAAAAATGCATAGTGCCATCCACAGTGTTTTGTGTGTGAACAGTGCCGGCTCAACATTAAACACATCACGCGTTTTAGTCTTTTATCAAATAATTATCATTAGATGTAAGTCTTAGTTTTGCATTGCTCATTGCAGGAACTGGCAAGATTATCACAAAAATTTGGGGAAAACGTACTGGATGCCACAAAGAAGTTCGAAAAACTCATAACAGATAAGAAACATATTGAAGGATTGCCAGCTACATCACTTGGTTTGGCTGCGCAGACTGCAGTATCTAAGGTACAACATGTCATTATCTATGCAAGTTGGTTTAATTCATCAAGTCTAATCAACTGTTTTCTATTATATATTATCATATCAGGGTCATGCAGACGCAGCTGCTGAGAATGGGCCGTGGATAATTACATTGGATACCCCAAGTTTTATGTCTGTCATGCAACATGCCAAAAACCGTGGTTTACGTGAAGAAATATACCGTGCTCATGTAACTCGAGCTTCGAGTGGTGATCTGAATAATACAGCAATTATTGATGAAATATTGAAGCTTAGGCTGGAAAAGGCAAAGCTTCTTAATTACAACAACTATGCTGAGGTATGATTCATTATTGTGCTAAAGCTCAAAGGAAAAGCTACCTTTTATATGCTTATTCAGTTATTCATTACAGGTAAGCATGGCAACCAAAATGGCTACTGTTGAGAAAGCAGAAGAGCTATTAGAAGAGCTGCGCATAGCTTCCTGGGATGCTGCTGCTCAAGGTAACATAGTATATTTCTTAGAAATATAGTGGCATAACCTTTTTGCAAAACTTTTGAAGTTTAAGTGAAACTTTGCTTGTCAAGAGTTTTGGTTATTTACGACTGTTTCTCTTGAAAACTTATGTTTATATTTTCTTAGCCAGCTTTTTTATATGAAAAATCTGCATTAACTAAAATGTCAGCACGTTGGTTTGGTATGCTGTTGTCTGTTTGTGATATCTGTGGTTGGTTAAACTACAAGGTTATTATATTCTTAAAAAAGTGCATATTCTAGCACACCCTGCCTTCTTAAACATCTCAAAATTTTCCTTTCATAATGCTGCCTTTCAGCAAATTTTCACTTAGTTGGAAAGAAAATATGATGCAGATAGCTTACAGGGTTTTGTTTGGGGCTGTGAACTGTATCTTGATAAAACCTTTTTATCTTAGGAAAGTTAGGAAAAATTGAAAAAATGATGGGAGAACATGAAAAAGGGTTTGATCACTTCTAGGGGATCAATCTCCAAATTAGTCAAAGGCTTCGGTTTTTTTCATTGCTTGCCTGGAAAAGCCCTATAGGGGTTACATATCCATAGTAGTCTTAATCTGTCACCATACCAAATTCCAGGTCTTAAAAGGAAAATTAAACATTAAATAGGCAAATCCTTGTGCTTAATGGACTACCAAAATTAACTCCTAAATTTTAAGTGAAAAGCCAATAATTAATTAAAATATAAATCTAATTTGATATGGAATCACAATATTCGATCAGTGATTGCACATTCACCCTCAATGTCTTCTGCTTCTTCCATTGGGGAAATCATCAAGAGCCTGCCCAGCTGCCCTGCTTACAACAATGTCCTTTATACCACTTTCATCACAATTCCAACACAAACCTTTTACTTTCCACTCTTTAAGTTCCTAATATGTAAGATGTTTGGTAGAAGGACAGCTGGTAGGTGCATGTGGCAAGCTAGTGTTGCTGACAGCTTGCTTACCAACTACTTTGTTTGTGCACCAATGTTCTTCACCAACTAGATTTTGTTTTTGTTTATGGGTTAATGGCATCCACTGGAAATTTGCTTTGATAGCAACTATAAAACCCTATGGTCTTAGCTTAGGGAAGTCTGGGAAACTTGAAAAAAAAAAGGGAGAACAAGGAAATGGGTTTGATCACTTTGAGGGGATCGAGGATCGACATTTAAATTAGCCAAAGGATGGGAGAAAATACCATTACTATTCAGAATAATAATTACCTAAACAAGAAACTAAAATATTCTCAAAACTCCTAACAAATATTCAAAATCACATTAAAATACATGAGTTTTGGTTGTTTTTTTGCAAGGAAACCTTGACCTCGAGTTTTGAATTGCCAAAGCAGAAAATTGGAAATTTTGATTTTCTGGTGGCATCTTTGCCTCAACACAACATCCTTGAAATAGACACCAAGATCTCCTTTGTAGGTGGCATGGTTGCTCTCAATTGCATCATCAAAATAAGCATTAATGAACTCCATTGCTCTGCTAGTAAAACTTTTACCTCACCATCCTCAAACTTGGGCTCATCTTGTTCCTTTTTTAGTTCAGCTTCACCAAGTGTAGAACTTAGCTCTTTATGCTCTTTATTAACTTGATTAGAGGCCAGTTTCTGTTATCTTTTTCTTTCATTGACATTCTCAACCTGGAATCCCTTGTTTTCTTGTTTAACCTTTTCTTTGGGAAGAAACTGTGAATGTTCTTGTCATCAAAAGTTTACTGTATTGTCTGCTATTTATGCCAATTTGAAGATTCTGGTTGCTAACTTTGCTCTTTTGAACTCTCAGCTTCCCTTTCAATTCTTTGTACTTGCTTTTTAGGACCTTCTGGTTGCTGGTCTTGTTCTTCACATTGTCACACAAGCTGATGCCTTCTCTGCATAGGCATCTCTATGAGTTGTGCTAACTCTCCTGCCTCTCAAACTCTTGCTTCTTGTTGCTGTTTTATTTGAAATTTCCTCAACTTGGCTTCCAATCTTCAATTCATCAAAATCTGAAACATATCTAACTTTTAACATGCTACCCTACTGTATAGTGTAGGCTTTTTAACATGCTACCCTACTGTATAGTGTAGGCTTTTTAACATGCTACCCTACTGTATAGTGTAGGCTTTCTCATACAACTCTGAAGATAATTGGATGGTAAGAACTTTTATTTAAGTATGGGTTTCATCTCATGTCAAATACTCAACATTGCTTGTTCCAATCTAAATAAGTTATGCTTGAGACCATACCACCACATCTTAGCTAATCCATCAAGTTTCATCTTCCCAAACTCACTCTATGGTCATCTTCCATATTGGTTCAGTGAGAGAGAATTTTTCAATGGAGTGAATTGATTTAATGAAAATCTGGAACTTCAACCTCAACTCTTTTAGTATTATCCCTTGCTATATTTGGCACTGCAAACTTACCCTCTGTTTGCATGGGTAATTGCGCTGCTTGAAGATTTTCAGTTGTACAAGCATCTTGATTTAGGCAAGGCTTCCATCAAGTGTAGGATCTACATCTCGTTCAAAATCTGGAACTTGAACCCTAACTCTTTTAGTAATATCACTTGCTATTTGTTGTGGTTCAATCTTGCCCTCTTCTTTGCATTGGTAATTGGGGCTAATTGAAGATTTTCAGGTGCACTAGGTTCTTGATTTTGTGGGAGAGTTGTATTAGTGGTTATTTCAATGGGTGCTTCCCTAGGACAATTTTTGACAGCCACTCAATGCCTGCACTGCATCAAAACCTCAGTTTACTTGATATTACAGAAATACCTCTATCTTCAAACATCACCTCACAATAAATCAGTTCTGATTGTGTAGCTGTCTTCTTCAGACTCTCACAACTAGATTATTTCCTTGATCTTTGTAGACATGTAAGACTTAAAATCGTTCTGATTGTTTCTTTGTCTGCTTCAAACTCTCACAACTAGATCATTTCTGTTATCTTTGTAGATATGGAAGATCTTAAAATTTTCTCCAAAAATCAAGGTGCAATGGAAGCAAATGATTTGACTCACTGGGATACCAGCTTCTGGGCTGAGAGGCTTCGTGAGTCAAAATATGATATCAATGAGGTCAGTTAGCCCTTTCTCTCTCGGCATCTGCACTCTCAATCTGATTATAATTTTGTGTGGTTTTGATTTGAGCATGTCACAGGCTTGGTATGTCAAACTTTGATTTATGTTCTTTCTGTAAGCATTTTCTCTCAAGTTCACCTGGCTCTGAAAAATTTATATGTTCCTCCAATAACAGTTTATTAAAGGTACATATCAAAGGCTGGGTGATTTTAGTACATTATTGTTATTTAAAAGGTTAATTAGTTTTTATATATATGCTGATTTTTATGCACTTAATCAATGGTTAAAGGTGTGTAAGGAACTGATTTAATTCTTATTGTCCAAGAAAGAAGAGACTGCTATAATAGATAAGAAACCCTATGTAGAGATAATTCTTTCCTTTTTTTTTTTACTGTGAAATACATTCCTTCTGTCTTTAAACTAATTTTTTCCTTTCACTTCATTGAATGTTTGGGTACTGAAGAATGGATGTGCGAGTGTTAGTATTGTGCACCTAGTTTTAAATTTCATCCATTGCTGTTGCACAATGCCATTCAACAGACTTTTAGACCACAGCTACATTACTTATAACCTGTTGCATTATGGACAGTATGGGCTCTACCATGATGTAGTGCCTACAACAGCCCTTTACTCTATGATGGCAAGTGCAACAGCATGTATGTGATTACTGTTCCAGATTATTATTTTCAATGTTCTAATTTCTCACCTTCTATTGTTTGCTTCATCTACTTGCCTACTTTCTGTAAGATTTATTTCTTTGTCTGGAGATGTTCGTGTCACTTGGTTTATATTCTGCAGGAAGAACTACGTCCATTTTTCTCATTGCCAAAGGTTATGGATGGCCTTTTCAATCTTGCAAAGACACTTTTTGGAATTGATATTGAACCAGCTGATGGTCTTGCTCCAGTAATATATATCATTCACTTAATTTTACTCTGCTTTTCTGTTTATGGTGGAGCTTATTTATTTTATTCTCTGTCAATAATTATTTGTTGTTTATTAGGTTTGGAATCATGATGTTAAATTCTACTGTGTCAAAGATTCCTTGGGCAATCCAATTGCATACTTCTACTTTGATCCATATTCACGTCCATCTGAGAAACAGGGTGGTGCATGGATGGATGAGGTAGTTTCTCGAAGTCGTGTTTTGTCACGCAATGGTACGGCTCCAAGGTTGCCTATTGCCCACATGGTGTGCAATCAAACACCGCCTGTTGGGACCAAACCAAGCCTGATGACATTTCGGGAGGTAAGTTAACTTTTGACTTTTAGATCAGGGACTCAAATGTTCTCACCAGAAACATACATAAGTTTCCGACACAATAACTCAAAATATTGGTACAAGGATGCAACAAAACATGTAAATTTTTTTTCACATAAATGAAGAACCAAACATGTGTAGCCATTACATACCTGCCTTTCATGGAATGAAGAATGATATATCCTTGGCATTGATTTGCTTGATTGTTATGAAGTTATGTGTCTTTGAAAAGGAAGGTTAGGTATTGTTTTAGAAAGAAAGTCATACCGGGCAATTTACTAATGGGAATGGATCAGTGAGTGGTGTGGTTTTATGTATTGTAACCTAGTTATAATGATCAATGACACTTCTTGCAGGTTGAGACTGTATTCCATGAATTTGGTCATGCCCTCCAGCATATGCTAACAAAGCAGGATGAGGGTCTTGTCGCTGGCATCCGGGGTATAGAGTGGGATGCTGTTGAATTACCCTCCCAGTTCATGGAAAATTGGTGTTATCACAGGTAATGTAATGTGAACCTCAGTGGAGATCGATCTTCCATAACATTCATCTGTAAAATTCTTTCAAACAGCTCTGAGGAAAGAAAAAGGATTAATTTCTGTGAGTATAAGGTTCTTGATTATGAATACGACTTTTAATAATTTTGGGCATGGCTCAGTACCACAAACGCTTAAGCTTCCTGTTTTATTGCATTCTTTCTTATGGATAAATTCTCCTTGGCTACAGTAAACTGGTTTGTTTCTTATAGCTTCTTTCTCCTCACTTACATAGCAAGACATTGGAATTGTGGTTTCCAATGACAACTTTTATGATGTAACTTTCATCTATAAATTCATCATTGTTCTACCATGGAAATTTGGATGTATATGAATATTCTTGAAGGACATCATGTATTTAGATAGTATCAATTACAAATTTATGCAACGTGAATGTTTTTACATGTGTTGTTTCAGGGAAACTTTGATGGGCATTGCAAAGCACTATGAAACTGGGGAAAGTCTTCCAGAAGAAGTGTATTTGAAGCTTCTTGCTGCAAGGACTTTCCGAGCAGGCTCCCTTAGTCTTCGTCAGGTAATTAGTTCATAACGGTGCTTTCCCATTGTTTTCCTTTTGTAATTTTTAGGCTTTATGTTATTGTATGTGCTATTTTATTTTGTTTTCTCATTAGCATTCTGTGGATAGTGTATTTCTTACTAGAACTTTCTTTCTATATTAGGTTTCATTTTCTTTTCCCAGTGTAAGGATAGTAGCGATACTCATTTCTTTTACCATTATACCAGTATCATGTTTACCACATTAAGGAGGATTTATTTTTACACGTTGTATTCTAAATCCATGGCAAAACAACAAGTGGGATCCACATGCCTTTTTTATATATATTTTAAGCAACTTCTTTTCCTCTCCCGGCACCTTTCAAATTCTACAAAAAGCCAAATTCCTCACCTCCACTGTGGTGATCTACTTAATGTTCATCGGTTTCATCAAGGCATAAGGGCAAATCACATTCTCTTTCCTCTCATAATTATCACAATTCTCAGTTGCAGAGATTCTTATGGCTTTGAAACTGCAAATTGAGAACTTGCAGGCTCAAACTTTTCCTGAGCACAAAATCACCTCAGGTGTATCTTCTTTCTACAAAAACTAAGAGAAGCTTGAGAAAAACACTATGGAAGTTGGTCATTTGGTCTTCAAATCTTGAGCATGCCATTATTGAGTTTCTTTTTAAAATTTGAAAAAAGAAAAGAAAAGAAAAGATTGAGATATTTCAACTGGCTTTCTTTATGTTTCTCTCCTTGGTGCCATTGTATCTACCATAAAACTTGACTTTAGGATTTACTGCCGGACACAGTAAGGGTGAAACACCATGGACTTTTCTTTTTTCTTTTTTTTTTTGGGCAGAGGAAAGAGCTTGATATCAGGACTTCAAGAGAGAGAGGGTGTCCATTACAATTAAAAAATGTCATGTGGAACCATTTAACATTTTTTTTTTTGGTAGGTTTAGAAGATAGGATCATGGAAATAGCTCCCATCACATTATATGTGGTTGCTAATTTCCCACTTTTTCATGAGTGAAGATATTATGTTTAAACACATGCTGTATTTGAAATAGTTTAATTTTTGTGAATGCATATTCACTCACTCCATTTATATTTCAGCTAAGATTTGCAAGTTTAGATTTGGAGTTACACACGAAGTATATACCAGGTGCGTCGGAGTCTATCTATGAAGTTGACCGGAGGGTTTCTAAAAGGACACAAGTGATCCCTCCATTGCCAGAAGATAGATTCCTCTGCAGTTTCAGTCATATTTTTGCAGGTTTGCTTGACTATAATGTTTATATGAATCTCAGTTTTAACTTCGCTTCATACCTTTTTATAGTGCATTGATTTTTACTTTTTGTGAATACTAGGTGGTTATGCAGCTGGATACTACAGCTACAAGGTACGTGTTGAAAAACACACACACAGTAACTACAGTTAACGTTGAAAAGGATGTTGCAATGTTAGCTATGCTAATACTTGTCCAAGTCATTGTTGGTTGAAAAAATTGAATATCTTAAAAGCTTTCTTCCCCAGCTTTTATATGGTCCTTTTGTAGGCTTTTCATATGTGACTTGAATGTTAACCTTCTAAAGGTTCAAACACGTTCTGGCTTGAGCTTGCACAATTCTCTGTGTTTTTTTTCATGTTTCTGACATTAAAAGGATGAGGAAGTTTGACTGCAATGTATATTTTGTTTTTTATCTCATTTTGTCACCCTTTGGCATGATATTTAAAGGCAAGTCTTTTTTGCAGTGGGCTGAGGTATTATCTGCAGATGCTTTTTCAGCCTTTGAGGATGCTGGATTGGATAACGACAAGGTATGCATAAATGGCTGTCCAACCGACCTTTGCAGTCTTGCCACTGATCATTTACTTTCAATTTCTTGTCTTTGATTTATGTGCATTGATTAGAATAGAATTCTTACAGTCTTTTCATGTTTCACCTTGTTGATTATTTATTTGTGCTTTCACATGGTGTGGTGTAATCTTTATCAAGAGATTAATTGGAGTGTTTGAACCTTCCGTGACGAGTCCTGCCTGGAGCTCACCAAGCTAACAAGCAAAATATCTCTATTTAATCTCATTGATTTAGGGGTTAATTATGAATCGTACCTCAAAATCATAATTGATCCTTGTGATAAATATCTATGAGTTTTGTCTTGGAGATCTTGATAAAATGGGTTTGACACTGGAATTCAGTGTAGAATTTGAGATGGTATCTGTTACAAGCCTATCCCACATCAAATAATCACAAGAATATAAAACTATATAAAAGATTGAGAATGGACCGCCCACCACAAAGCTTAAGTCTTTTGAATGAAACCTAGACTCAACTATCTAATTTAATAGGATCCCTGACCTCTTTAAGTTTGAAATTGTTTATCTTGTTCCACTTGATATCTAGAATTCAGCAGGAACCTGATGCTGACATGAACAATTTATTTACAAAACTGACTGTTATGAAAAATTGTATCTCCTTGAGTCTTTTTTTTTCTTTCATTTGCATACAATGCAAGTATAGCCTGGAATAATGGAACTCTTTGATGCTACAGGCTGTTAAAGAAACAGGGCACAAGTTCCGGGAAACCATTCTTGCTCTTGGAGGTGGAAAAGCACCACTAGCGGTCAGTAAAAACTATATTTATTGCTACATTTCATTTACTTGTGCCCGCCCCCTCTTCTCACAAGATGTCAATTAGAGCACTTTTTATGGTTTTGCTCTCTTCTTATTTCCTTTCCCTTTGATACAACTTCAATTTTTGGCCTATATCTGTGCTAGTTTATCCAGTTTAACTATATATCTTTGTTTAAATAAAAATCCAGTTTTTTGGCCTGATTTGTGCATTAAAAAAGCATATTATTATAACTCCAATCAGTACCCAGAACTTTTAAAAGCTAATAATTCCAGCAAGTGATTAAATGTATGATTCTTGCCCCTGACACCAAATTCAACATAAAAGAGTTTCCATGGTAAGTTTTCTTTTTTAATGCAAAGTTCCCTTGGAAAGCTTAAAATAAAGAGAACATATAGCCAAGATAGTGACTTAAAAAACTAATGCTAACAATTAATGCTTCAATAGAAAAGGAAATAAATAACAATGAGAATACTTGTATAAAGACATAGGATTGGCGTAGGAACAAAAGGAGACCAAAAACTATGAAGATGCCTAGAATAAATTGCATCACGATTAAATGTATTTGGGTGAAGCCTCTGCTCTTTGTGATGTACTCTAGCTTGTATATGGATTCTTGTCGGTGTGCTAGCCAATTTCGCATGTACAACAGGAATCTAGAGTCCAAAATAACAACTGGAAAAAAAAATCTATAACCACTAAAAGAATTTTCAAGTTGCTTCAGGCAGCCATAGTTCTGCTGTTTTTTTTTTATCCAGGAACTTTTTACTTTCTAAATTGTCAATTTCACCTGGTTTCCTTGTAAATCATAGAAAAATATTTAGATGAAACCATTTATGTTGCTTTAAATCACCTGCAATTTTTTTTCTTAAAAATCTAGAATCAAACTTCAAGAGAGCTGTTAAAACCCTTGATAATAATAATAACAACCTAAATTTGATAGAGGAACAACTTTGGACTTTTTTTAGTTTTGCATCATTGAATTGTAAAGCCATGCGTCAAGCTGAAGAGATCATAGTTGAATCCTATGTGGTGGTTTGCTCTGAGATCTCCATTTTTCTTGGTGTATAAATAGATTATTATTTTTCCTTGCATTTATTATGCATCATTATTGGCTTCAGAAACATAGTTTTCCTAGCTTTTTGAATCTGACATTCCTTGTTTTGATTTGTGTCCAGGTTTTTGTCGAGTTCCGAGGGCGTGAACCTTCTCCAGAGGCACTGCTCAGGCACAATGGCTTGTTATCAGCGACAGCTTCAGCATTGTAGCATTTTCATATTAGTTGGTAGCCATGATGCTCGTTCAGTAGGCCACCTTTGAATTATCACAGATTCATTGCTTTTCTTTCTTTTAATCGAATGATAAAACTATTTCTAGTTCCTGAGGACAGAGGAATATTTCTATAATCAGTGTCCAAGCCCCGTTTATTTCGTCTAATAAACTATTATCGCCCATTAAACTTGGAAAATGATTTGATTCAAGCAATAATAATAATTCTCCATCCGAACTCCTCTTAGGTGGTTCTTGTAGCGTTTATTTTTGGCTGCTTTCCTATGCCATTTTCTTTTCATGTAATGGCATTTGCTTATGGAACAGAGCCTAGCAGCTTCTATATAACTAGGATAGATAGCAATCTGGCCTTGAAATAACTAAATTTAAGCCATTCAAACCATCATAATAAATAAATTGTCTCGAAGTAATCTGTGATCGGTCTCTGTGATCTGTTTTTGTCTCCTGTTGTTGGTCTCAGTTCTTTTGATCTAGGGTTTCTTCTCTACTCTTGGAATCCTCCATGGGTTCTTGTTTTCCTGTCTGCTGTATTTTTCTCTATCCTTGGTTGCTGGCCTTCTGCTCCCAAGGCGTTTAATCAATTTCTCTTGCCATGTGTGCGTGTGTGCATATAAAAAAAGGAGCTCTTCATCAGCTCTTCCTGATTAAAAAATAAAATAAAAATCAACTGGGTTGATTATATGTTAGACTACTGCTTGGGCTATCTAGGTTGACAAGGATCCACTTCAGCACTGCTTTTAGCAATTCATTCGAATATGCATAGTTCTGATCAGAATGCTAAATCCGTATCGCATCCGCTAAAAGTTACGCTGAAAAACAGGTTTTTGACTTGAATAGTAGAGAAAAAATTAATTAAAATTTCCTAGCAAATAAAATCTGCAGCCAGTTGCATAATCTCTTGTAAAAGAGCAATGGAAATTTACAGTCTCTCTTGTATAATATTCTGCCATATAATGCGACTCAATGGATCTTCATTCAAAGATTCACATCTCATCGGGCCATCTACTATCTCGGCTCTAGAGGAGCCAAGGCTTGTGAGTTGATCGGTGATGGGTCTGGTGGCGTTGGAACCGGTGGTGATAAAGCGATCTTCTTGTCTGTGGAAATTGAGAAGCGATTGGAACCAAAGCGATTGGACCCTCCCAAGCTGTATCCTCCCAAACTGTCTATGGACTTCATATATTCAGATGCGTTGTTTTCTATGATCAAAGCATCCTCTAGCTCCCGAACAATGTCAGTCATGCATGGTCGATAAGCAGAGAAGGGCTCAATGCATACTAGTGCTACCTCTACCACTCTCCACATTGCCTCTGCATGGTACCCACCCTTTATGCCAGGATCCACAATTTCATCAATCCTTGACTCCCTTATATATGGCTTTGCCTGCGGGAAAGTCATTTTCTGTGGTTTACAAGGAAATTCAAGCAGATGCTAGTAATACATGACATCGACAAGACAGGCATCGTGGCCATCGACGTTTTAAACATAAGAAAGCTTGACCAAGAATACGTACCCATTCAACTAAGCTCCACTCATTTCGTGGCCTGTGTATGTTGAGAGGCTCCCGACCACTTACGATTTCAAGTAGAACCACCCCAAAGCTAAAGACATCACTTTTTGCAGAAAGATGTTGTGTCGAGTAGTACCTGAATAAACTCGGATTCAGAGGTGTGAAATGGAACAAAGAAGTTTTGATTGATTAAATTTATATTTATTGAAGGAACTTTGAGGAACTGAATTCCAAATCAAGATATATAGCTATGAAAGATGTGTACTCACTCTGGATCCAAGTACCCAGCTGTGCCTCTTACTTCCAGTGAAGCACCACTGTCTCCTTCTTGAGGAGCATACTTTGAGAAGCCGAAGTCTGTCACCTTAGCATTCATGCTATGATCCAGAAGGATGTTGCTTGACTTGACATCTCTATGTATAATGCAACGGCCAGAAAATGTGTGAAGATATGTCAAACCTGAACAACAACAAAATCCTTCAGACATTTTGGCAACCTTTCCCCAATATGTAAAGCAATATCATGTTTTTCTATCCATATTCTGCTTTCCGTATGATAACTTAAGAGGTAACGAAGTAAAAAATGCTGAATACCCCAACATCACTTGCCTCGAGCAGCACCAAGAGCAATAGAAAGTCTGGTTGGCCAGTCAAGAGTTTTTCTCTTTGCTGCTTCTCCTGTCAAGGAACCAGTTGTTGAGAAGATATCAATGTCGTAACAGATTTACTTAGTAGTGTTTTTTTAACTAGAAAGTACCATAGAGGCGATCTTGTAGAGAGCCATTGGACATAAATGGATAAACGAGAATTTGTTGATCATTTTCACAACAATAACCAAGAAGAGGCACCAGGTTCTCATGCCGAAGAGCTGATAGAAGGGTTAGCTGTAACATTGACAATGAATGTCACTTGTCAAATATACTTCACTGAATTATCCCAACAATAGCCAAAAAGAAGATAATTCGTTGATCTATAAATAAATCGAAAAACATGAGTACGATCCATGTCTACCTCATTATCGAATTCCCGAGTCCCCTGAGTTGAAGTAGATGACCGGACCTTAACTGCCACTTCCTGACCATCTGGTAGAGTGCCACGGTATACGGATCCAAACCCACCTTCACCTATTAAGGTTTTGTACTTGTGGGTCACATTCTCTATGTAATCTAGTGGAAAGGATTGAATGTTTATCGACTTTGACACAGTGCTAGCTACGGAGAAAACAGCATCTGCATTTTGTATGAGAGAGATATTTGTTGAGATGTTCATAGAGATTTCTCAATCAAAAAATGTACAGAGAGAATAAATATTCAATTGAATTTACTCGACAGCTGCATTGTTTTGTCGTAGATTCGAATGAATGATGATAAATGCATATTATGCTTTAGTATAAGCAAACAAATTGATGAATGTATGCATGTCTGTATTGGTATGTGTGTGTACATGCTTCGAAATCATTTCTACTAATTTCAGGCTGGAATTTATTATTTTCAGGATTTGTTTGCACAGTAGATAAAGATCATTAAGATATTTGTTTCCATACATCCTTATTTTCCTTTGTATTCTGTATATTTTCAGGCCTCAGTTCCGGATAAATGCAAGGAATTTTGGCAACAAAATTGAAGTACAGCTTTCTTAAAGTAAGAAACTGAAATTTTTTACTTTCAAGTTAGCCAACAAGAAGAAAAAAATGAGTCTGCTTCACAATTTATCTTTTGGAGATAGGAGTGTGAAAGGATGAGTTTACTCACTCTTTGTCATTGGGTTTGATTTCCAATCGAAATTTCGTCGTGTCCTTGACTTGTTTCTGCAGAAGCAACTGCAAAACATTCCGACTGCTAAGGTGAACAGAAATGATCCACCTGTAATGGTTCCAATGACAATTCCTAGTGTTTTTGTAGTAGATCCCTGTCTACTACATTTCCCAGAGCTGAAATCGAAACTAATACCGTTAGTCTTTCATTCTTAATGCTAGATTGGCATTTACATTAGGGCTAATATAGTAGATTTCATACTCTGTAATGAGTCTTGTACTGTTGGAAGGAAGTTCTGTGTTGGAGAGAGGATTGCATCCGAAATATCTAGTGATGAAGAACATAAAAGTAGTGAATTTACAATGGCACATTTTTAAAATATGTTAACGTAAGATGTACATCTCTTTTTATTTAAGTAAAAGATATGCAGCATCTCTTGACTTACAATGTTTTCAAATTTGTAAGGGAAGCAAGAGAATCTGGAACAGATCCAGAAAGATCATTGGATCTCAGATCCCTGGTAAGTAAATGTAAATCAAATAGCGTTTATGTACAAACACAATATGGTAACAAAAGCAAACCATTTGTGCAACTCCAGTAAACTTGCTACAATAAAACTGAAAAAATTGCTTTGTATGAGGGATAAGGTCATCCAAATATGCAAAAGAAAACAAATTTGTGTCGAATATAATCAAACGCCAGATGGAGCTTTACAGCTTTATTGATTCCATCATTAAATATATATGTATAACTTGATGCATCACAATGGCCAAAATCATAAGAACAAGAAAATTACACTGATGTCAACACTGAGGATTTCGGGAACTCTGGGATCTTGCCAGTGAAGCCATTGTAGCTAAGGTTCCTGCATTACCAAAAGTGACAGAAATAAGTTGCTGTCATTGCCTAGAAGACAATGGCACTAGCAAAATAATAGATAGCAGCACAATCAATCATACAATTCCTTTAGGTAGCTCAGCTCAGTAATACCGGCTGGAATTGGTCCTTGAAATTGACTTGAAGAAATATTCCTGCAGAAAGAAAATAATGTAAGGTGTTGATTGTGCAGAATCATTTGATCTCACATGAACAGGATTGTTTCACAAAAGAGGGGTGAGAGACTTACAGTCCTGTGATTACAGATAAGGACCGACTGATGTTCTGGCATTTCAGACCTTTCCATGGAGGAAAGCATGGATCTCCTGACCAACTCTGCAGCAGTTCATTCTCCTTGTTATTCAGCATCAGTTCATTTCTCACCTTCATGATCACTTCCACTGAAGAGAGAGGTTGGTGATTTAGTTGTCAATAAGCAAGCTGGCGAAGTAAGTGATGTATGGTATTTGACATGACATGTAACCATTAAACTTACCATCTTGCTGGTTAGTTCCTTGAATCCATTGCAAGATCTCGTAGGCATTTAAAATAGGTCCGAGGTCAGATGCATTTTCAACCTTGACTAAGGTCAAGTTTAGAGACCTGCTTGCTGTGACATTTAGAGCAGCTTCCCTATAGGCTGACCCATAAGCCCAAATGTCAAATTTCCCCAGCTTTATTTCATTATTAATGTAAATGTCAAATACCCTTTGGCCAGTTTTTATAGATTGATTGAGCTCAAAAAAGTAGAGGAACACGGTGTAATTGGAATCCTGTGTGTCAAGGTCATTGTGCAGGAACTCCAGTCTGTCTGTGTGGGTTAGTGCTGTTTGGAGAACTTTGGCTGGCACTGTTTTCTTAATATCATGGATGTAAGTGGTGGAATTAGTCGGTTCCGATAAGGAAACCGTTTTGGGGTCAGGCCTTCTCCAGATTCTGTCAAATGAGTCATCTGGGTACCTGAAATTGGTAGGTCAGTATGTGCTTTGGTCAACAACGGACAAATCTTCAATATATTACAAGTACATGTTACACCAGAAATTCCTTGTGCATAATAAGGTATCAGAAAAGGTTTCCTATAATGTTTACAATTAAGAAAACAAAATTTTGGCTTTCCAACAGAAATGGTTCTCTATATTTACCGTCCTTTCGAGGACAAAGTTTAACAGACTAGCCAGGCAACAACCATTTTGACACCACTTAAAGTTTTTGCCTAATGTTTTGGCCATGTCTTTTGGCTCTATCTCTGGCTTTAGCACCTGTAGTTCTTCTCTAAATTCTTTCTTTTGCTTTTCTTGTCTGTACTTTTACCAACTATTCCAAATAGAAGAACTGTTTTTAATTGTTCTCTCTTTCAACATCCTCATTAACAATTGGTACTTAATTTAGTGGGCATATGACATATCTTGCTTGCTTTGAAGGACAAGACCTCTGAATAATTATTCATCTCTCGGAACTATGAGCTGCGTATCCCTTAATTTCAGAAAAATCAATCTTTCTTTCTTTATTCCGTGCATACACAAGCATAAACATGGAGTAAAAAGCATACCTGATGCTATTTCCGGTGTTTCCTGCGTCAACTCTGCTAACCAATTTCAAAACACCAGAAGCTTTTCCCTGTAAATACTTCAAATCCCCCAAGGGCCTCAGTTCAAGCTTTGAAATGTATGGATATCCATAATGATTCATTAAACAAAAGTCAACATCGTGATGAGTAGCTGTAAAAACTCTCTCAACCTCCAAATCCTTGGACAATTTCACATTACTTGTTGGTGTGAAACCAATCGAAACATCGAAAGAAGCACCCAAAGAATCATCAAAGAGAAATGTAGCCCTTATCAGATAGTTTTGATTCTTAGTAGTTGAAAAATTGTAACATATTCTCCTCCCTGGTTCAATGTAGAAAATTCGAACTCTATCATAGTTTGCATCATTTTCTGCTTGTCTGGTTATGTTTTCGCAACCTGTATTCTCAATAGGGAACCATCCCTCATCTGATATCCAGCTAATAGAGGTATTATCTGTAAAAGTTGATGATTCAGCACAGCATGCTATGCTGACAAAACCTGCACATGCAAAAAAAGGGACTGAAATTTAAGAATTTGTAACTTGGGATTAAACTATATATTCAGATGGCTGCAAGAAATAATATATATTACAAATTTTTGTCAGCAGTTAATGATCATGCCATGCCACTCAGGTTTAAAGTACACAACCTGTAATTTCTTCCAGTTATTGTTTGTTGCTTCACATCTTCCATAGAAGATCTACTTCCAGGAACCTAGCTTGATAGATCAGAATCCTCTATCTATTGTATTATATATATGATCCGATGATTACAATATTCTTGTCAACTAGGTTTAACATCATTACAAATATCAGATCTAGAAACGAAGTAGCTGTCAATAAATTCAATTATGCTGTTCATATCTATTGATAACTTGATTAACAGGCTATGATGATATACTGACCTTCTTCTGCACAGGTTAAATGGATAACATGGATGAGGGATACAATAAAAGAGCCAACACTTGCTGTTAACATCCAAACATGCATTCTTCCCATCATCTTCTCATCTTAAACTGAACTCTCCCCTTCGAGAACTTATCAAACTCATAATCAAACCACAGAAACCTTTCTCAACTACTTATGCCTTGTATTCTCCAAAACTCGACTGCCCTCGGCTCAAGAGCCTATGGCTTGACTCTTTAACATGTCAGATGTTCAGTTGTGTAAGAAACTACAATCCTTGGAGGGCATCCTGGAATGATTATCCTTTAACTTGAGAGACAAGAGGGCATCTAAAAAACACAAGATTTTGAGGAAAAAGAGGTTGATAACACAGGTTTGACTTCCAATATTTGTACAAGTTAGAGGAAGGGAGGAAAATTAGTGGGAGCTTAAGAAATATTAGAATAAAACCAAATTTGATTACCATATTTTTATGTTAGAATATTATCTGGCAATTGATTAACAAAAACAAACATTGTTTTGGTAGAGGGAGTGTATATTAAATTAAGGAAGATTAAAATAAGAGGGCGGACCAACCCTTCATTTTCCGTCTCTCTTCTTGTCTGTACGTTACTACGTATGGATGGATGCAACATCATGGAAATGGGTTTGGTTTGGTTACAAATTACGATGTGTATTAATGAAAGGCTAATGTCAGCCGTTTTAGACGATTCTTTCAGACACTCTCCAATGAGCACTGTCCATCTGTGGTCAACCCTTGCACCTCCAACTGGGTTGCTAGCTTGATGCTTCCCTTCCTCTTCCTTCTTCCTTCTTCCTTCTACTTGATAAGTAAGGCCTTGTTTTCTGCCATTGTTGTTTTCTATTTTCTATAAATAATTTTTAAGATTTTAAAAAACATAAAAAATAGTGTTCTATTTTCTGTTCATAGTATTTTACGTGTAGGATACTATGTTCCTAATATTATCACCATCATACCATGTGCCATATCACTCACCATATTATCGATCATTTCATTTTATGATATAAAATGTGTTTCATTGCCCTGTTGTTGTCATTTTTTTATATATATGAACAATTTTAAAAACTAAAATAAAACTTTGAAAATAAAGAAAAGTACGATTTTATATTTTTAATTTTAGTTTTTTTAAAACTCATAAATTATGATCATGTTATTAATATTTCTACCCACCCGTACCACAACCATCACTTACATTTAGTTATTTCACCACCACTATATATATATTTATTTTAAAAATTACCGTCATTATCATTAACTCCACCAATATTACTATCATTATCTTCATGAATACAGCCATTCCCATTAAATCTTTAATATCCAATACAACCATCTTTATTTATCAATAAAATTACAATCATAAAAAAAAAACCGAAATTGCTATATTTCTTATCTATTAGCTAATTAAAGAACGGTGAAAGACTTGAGTCTCCTGAAAGTGTATCATTCGTGCCCTGGCTTGACTACGTACAACATTAATATTATACTAAAAATATAAATAATATTTCTTCTGCAAATTTTTCATTCTAGCACCCACAGTTTTGAAGGAGATTCCATAGAGAATTCTGAGAAGCCCGTTGAAAATATCGTTACAGATCTTAACAAGCCTTTTCAGTTTGAGGGTATGTATTTTAAGACGTGGAAATTAAGGAAATGTGTTGTTTTACCTTAACTTTTTCAAGGTTGCCTGTGTCCTCTTAGAAAAGAATCTCAAAAGGATATGAAAAGCCTTGTAGAATATGATACTGCAGAAGCTGCTGCTAATAAATGTGTTACAAGTCGATTTTTCTGTTTCCAAATGGTAGAAGGCAAATCCATCAGTGACTAAGCCTAGAAGAGAAGTAGAGAACCGTCTTGTTTTGGTACATGTAGTCAAGAATATCATTGTATTTTCTCCTCATTGGCATGTGAAACGATCCCCTGATGATCCTGGTTAAATGCTTCATCGAAGTTTGAAAGGCTTGTCTGTAATTGTCTCTAAAAGATATGCTGACAGCAAGTTAGTTTCAGGTTCAAAATAATTTTTGGTGTCTCACCAGTAACAGCCTTTTGAAAACCTGATCATACTATGAAAATGAAGGAAAATACTTTTCTGTTTGCCTGAAAGATGAAGAATGCTAACTTATGGCTGACCGTAAATTTATTTCAGAGCAAAAAGAAGAGGTAAAGAGATTAATTTACTGTTTCTCCACAGGTAACAGTGCTTTTGTCAACACTGAATAGCGCTGCAGGTAAAGTATGAATATGATCTCAGTTATAACAGCAAAGAGAAGCATTACATGAAGAAAGAAATGTTTGCAAACCTAATGATGGAACTCCCACTTCTTCTGTGTGATTTTCTATGACCTCTGGTTCTTGGAAAAGAACCGAAGAACTATGTAGAAAAAAATCCTGTATAGAACAGCCCAGCCCAACATCACAAGCACATTCTCCCACTTCTTCGATTCATCGGTACTAATACCGAGTGATTTTAAGATGGTGGTGCCGTTGACAATTTGTCCAGCAGGATTTATTCCAAAAGGATCCGATGTCTGGTACTGGTTCATCAGAAGCCCTTCATATGAGTATGTCATAGTGGAGATCTTGTTCATCCACCTCCAATATATGGGGATATCATGGCTATTCAAGAAGTAGCCACAAAACAAGAAAAATAGTGCAGTGAAAGCAATGACTGCTGCATAACCCAGAATGTAATTTGGCACCACTGAGCTCACAAACACCACAAATGAGTTGGTTGAAAGAAGGGACATATAGAGGACCAGCAAGAAATAAAAGAATGCTCCTCGTAGCCCCAAGGCTTTCCAAACAATACAAGCATAGACGCCAGATTGTAATGCAAGAAAGGGAAGGTATGTAATAAGACCAGCAATTGTGTAGGAAGAGGCTCTATAAGAATTATGGGAAGTTTCGCGGACGAAAATGAAGCGTTCTTGGATGAAGGCAGGAACAGCATCATTGGATGAGAAGAAGAAAAGGCAAACCGTGAAGATGAAGAAACTGAGACGATTAGTGATTCCTTGCAAATCTTGTTTAGGGTGCATAAACATCGTGGCCATCATGAACCCCATGACGGTCAGGACCATGAGTCTTGAGAGGAAAAGCTCTGGGGTACGCCTAATGTTCTTGAAGTTGCGACGCATGAGAATCCAGGTCTCTGAGAAAAAGGAATTTGCAAATTTTGGACCAAGGAGATGTGTTTTTTGAAGAACATTTGGGGTCAGGTAGTCGTTTTCGTTCACCGTGTAGTCACTGCTGTGCGGTGTTGGTGTCCCAGGGAGGATCTCGCTTGAGAATGTATAGTAGCCTGGGGATGAGCTGCACGCACAAATCATTCATACAAAGCATAGGAAGTAGAAGAGATTTTCTAGCCTAGAAATAAAAACTTGGATGGTGAAGTGAGAAACTTTATTATTTACCTCATTGGATTTTGAATTGTCTTATCGTTCCTTTGGCGTGAAGGCGTAAATCTAAGTGTCTGCACCACTCCACTATGACTAGCACTCCACGACCTCGATGTGTTATTGAAAGGACTTCTCACACTGTGATCAAATTCATTAGGTTCGCGTGTGCTTGTTTGTAAATGAAGGCGCTTACCATCATTCGGCCTATCACCTGGCCTCCCACCCTTCTGATGGTGGCTACTGTGACGCAGGGGCGGCGTTGGCGCGATGGTCGATATAGACACCTCCTCATTGGTCAAAAGAGGTGGTTTCATTCCAGTACGTGCAAATTCAGCCAGTGCCTCCACACCAAGCTCGGATTGATCATACTCTTGTATCGCATCAATAAGGTACTCTATTGAGTTTTCACCTTTAGGGACCTTCCGTCCCATGCGACTGAGATGAAGGGTGATATCTTTAGGTGATCCTTGATACATCAGTTGCCCACGAGCTAGAATAATGAGATGATCAAGCAGCAATTGGATTCTAGATGAGGGTTGATGAATTGTAAGGATCACAGTACTTCCTGACCTTGCGATGTGGTGCACCTTTTCTATGACACTATGAGCACTGGTCGAGTCTAGACCTGAAGTGGGCTCGTCAAGGAAAAGTAGTGATGGTCCATGGATAATGTCCACGCCAATTGATACTCTGCGACGCTCACCACCGGACACTCCCCGTGTGCCTTCATCACCGATATAGGTGTTCCGAGATGACTAGAAGGAGATACATCAATGAAGGCAATATATAGTTCAGCAATCCTTGTATGTTTATGATTCTAGCAGCTTCAAATCCTCATTCCACCAACAAGTGATGTGATTTTTTTTATATTATTATTTGAACCAAACAATTAAGGAAGCAGTGATTTAAAACAACTTCGAGGAAATCGTGTCTCAAATCTATATGCTACAACTTTCACTATTAAGATAAAAACAGACATGGAAGAGATAGAAACGCATTTGTTTAAAAACAAACAGAAACAAAAACATAAAATAAATTCGTCTCCATAACAGTTTTGGAAGGGAGATATATTCATTTTTCTCTATTGTTTTCGCCTCTTCAATTTCAAGACAATCTATTTGCAGGCTTCAAGAGTTCTTTACTTTAAACTTACCAAAGTACTCTTTTTTGTTTGTTTGTCATATTTATCAAGTATACTTTCAAATATCATTCTTCTGTAAACCATTCAAACACCTTACTATCATCATAAAACCATGCAAAGGTTAAGTATCGATCACGTACGTACCGATAAACCAAGCTGCTCGATGAGCTTCTCTACACGCTGCTTCTTGTCAGCTCTTGAGATTTGTCCAAGCCGAAAATCAGCAGCAAACATCAAAGTCTCGTAGACTGTAAGTGTAGGAAACAACCTGTCGTCCTGCATAATATAGGCAGAAGTCCTCTTAATCAAGCTCGGACTCATTTCCATGCCATCGAGTGAGACTCTACCCTTAAGGCTCCCGCTTGAGATACGGCCAGCAAGTCCATCTAACAAGGTGGATTTTCCAGCACCGCTAGGCCCCATGACTGCAGTAATACACCCTTTTGGTGCATAACCAGTAATCCTATTCAGCAAGTCCACCTTTTGCTTTATCCATTTCCCTTCAAGCTTCTGACTTTTAGTCACAGTGTAGGTGAGGCTGGAGAACTCTAGCCCTCCCGTGAAACTGATTGGCTTAACTATATCAATAACAGCCTCTTGACGATTACCAATATTTTTGTGTGCCATGATATTGGGCCTGAGCTATGTTTTTGTGTACAAACTTGGCTTCAGGCAGAGTTGAAAACAACAAAGAGATTGATGACAAGACTTTATAGAGGTAAGAAGACAGATTGAGGAGCCGGAACCAAAGCTTGTATGAGGCTGTCTTCATTGAGAAAAACGTTTTGATTTGTCTTAATCGAAAAAAAAAGAAAATGATTTCTTGTTTTCTTCATTTCTTAGCTTCAAGTTTAGCTTGTGGAATCTAGCTAGCATCATGTCTGTATTGCCTTCGATCCAACTTAAATACCCCATTTCTTTGGATGAGTTTGTTTCTTGGAACCTTGTGTCTAGCCAATTAGTGATTAAAAAGTTTTTTTTTTTTAATATATGAGGTTGATATAATGGCGCGTTTTAAAATTATTTGATGAGAGATTTAATTAGTCTTAATTAATGTATAAGTTGATCCAAAAATACTATTATCTTCCAAAAAATACTAAGACATGTGAAATTCAACAACATTTAATAATAAGACACATGTAACTCGACAACATTTCATCTCACTTGTTGAAATCAAAACTACCAATGGCACTATTAAATTTAATCAAGTATAATTATCATATACCAAAGATGAATTGTAATTTTCTTTCTTACAAAAACAATGAATCATCTAAATAAAAAGATTTTATTGATTAAGTTTTTTAAAAAAAATTGAGTGAATTTGACTTTATATTTTTCATGTTATTGATTAAATTTTTTGTGCTTTTTTAAAGTAATTGCCTTTGAAAATATAATTTTTATTATATTTTTTAAAATTAATCACATCACAAACTTGCTTAGAAAATTAACAGATAAACTATTTATACTTCTTTGAAGAAAAAGTAAAAAAAAAAAAGAATTGAAGGACCCAGGGATCAATTTATAAGAAAAGAAACTTTTGGGAAGTGATTAATAGATCATATAAACTTGAGGCATTGAAAATGAAATTAATCCTAGTACAAGTACAAAATACAAGGAGGAGGCTGATCTTTAGCAAAAATTTCCCCTCGACGGACTTTTAGCTTCTTGCCACCATGGAAGCTGCAATAGCTTCTTCCTCATCTTCTCTACCCCAATTCGAACCAAACATTGAAGCCATAAAACGAAGGCTACTGAAAAGAGGGGTGTACCCAACTCCCAAAATAGTCCATAATCTCCGCAAGAAAGAAATCCAAAAGCACAACCGCAAACTCAACAAAGATGTTGAATTCCAAAGACAAGCCCTTTTTGTTTTAGAAGAAGAATCCCATTTTCAAGCTTTAAAACATGAATACAAAGAGTTCAATAAGGCAATAAGTGAGGAAAGAAGGGGTGAGAGTGGAGGGGGTTTGTTAGTGGGGAAGCCATGGGAGAGAATAGAGAGAGTGAAGTTGAAAGAGATTGGTAGTGGAAGTAGGGAGTTTAATGGAGGTAAGTTAAAGAGAGAGAATTTGAGACAGTTGAAGGAGGTTTTTGAGGGTAATTTGAAGTGGGTTTTTGATGATGATATTGATGTGGAAGACAGTGATTGGTTGAGAAATGGTAGTGAAGAGAAATGGGACCCTGCGAAGCGGTGGCGTGGAGAAGGGGAGGCAATTCGGTTTCTTGTTGATAGGTTTGTGATTGACATTTTTCTTCTTCTTCGTTTATGGATGATATGTGATTCTTTTCTCTTCTTTTCTTTTTTGTAATTTTGTAGGTTAAGTTGCAGGGAGGTAACTGTAAAGGATTGGAAGTTAGCCAAGATAATGAAGCGGTCAGGGTTGAGGTTTAGTGAAGGTCAGTTGCTGAAGATTGTGGAGGAACTTGGGAACAAAGGTAAATGGTCACAGGCAATGGCTGTTGTGGAATGGGTGTATAATGACAAGGAACGTAGAGATTGTAAGAGCAGGTAATGGTTTTGGTGTTTTGGTTTTTGGTTGACCAGGTATGTTATCCACGTGTTAACATCTCTTCCTTGTGAACTTCTGTGAAAAATTCGTCTATTGAGCCATATATGGTTCTCAGGTTAACAATAGATGGAGGAATTTTGAACTATAGGCATGCTGGATTTTCCAAACTTGGGTCTCAGCTATTTGTTCCTGATTCCAGAATTGACTTTGTTGCAGCTAGGGCATTTCATAAGTAGGAGAGAAGTGTAGTATAAAGGTAACCTTTACATTTGGTGTGCGGGCTGGTGGCAGTGGACCTTATCTATAACGAGTTCTTGGGACAACAGACATGTGAATTGTGATCTAAGATTAGATTTTAACGTAACCTGATATATGGTTTTAGGATTTTTGTTTGCTCAAGGGGGTTAACTGTGGTCTTTCTGTTACAATTCCTGAAAATATACACTAGATTTGACAAGATGCAACTCGATATGCTCTTTCTGTTTTTAGTCATTCAGATATAGCCAAAGCTTTTTTTTTTCTCTACATGCTTACTGTTGCACGACTTACTATGCTAGTGAGTTTTTTTAAAACTGGTCTTTGCATTGCTTGAAACACTTCACAATTGTAATGTTTTTTTATCTTGCCAGAGACTCTAAAAACTATATGTTTTATCATATAAACAAATCAATGCTTTTTGTAGGTTTGTTTACACAAAACTCTTGTCAGTTCTTGGGAAGGAAAGGAGGGCCCAGGAAGCACTTAGCATTTTTAATCTGATGCGTGTAATGTTCCATGGATTTGTTACTTCATACATTAATTTTTTTCATCATAATACACACTCACCCATTATATTGGTGGATTGGTTCTTACTCTTAATACATTCAGGAAGACCGCAGAATATATCCTGATATGGCTGCATATCACAGTATTGCTGTTACACTCGGCCAAACTGGTCTTCTGAAAGAGTTAGTGAAAGTTATTGAATGCATGAGGCAGAAACCTTCTAAACGAATCAATAAAATGCTTAACAAGAACTGGGACCCAGTCTTTGAACCAGATCTGGTTATATATAATGCTGTAAGAGAGCATCCCTATGCCTCTCCCTTCACATTTTTGAGATTTCTTTAATCTGTTAAAGACTTGTTACTGGGCTTCTTCCAACTCATTTTGCAGATACTGAATGCTTGTGTTCCATCCCAGCAGTGGAAAGGTGTATCATGGGTTTTTCAACAGTTGAGAAGAAGTGGTCTTAAACCCAATGGAGCAACGTATGGATTAGCAATGGAGGTAATTGCTGGACTGTGACATCCATAGACATGCAACATAATCAGAATGGTTGGGTCGTTATTGTGCTTCCTAGCCAAGTGACTAAGCATGCCTATAACTTGCTGATTGTTATGTGAAGAGTAGAATGGTGAAGAAAAGGGCTTTAATGGCATTGATTCTTTTAATGTTTCACATTCAGCAATATAATGTTGATCCTATGACTTCTATACTTTAGCTGTCAGTTGGGCGTGGTCAAAACAAGTTTGCCATTCCAAAATAAAGTTAACATTAGCAATTTAGGCTTGATCAAGTATCTTTGAGTTTTCTTTTCTTCTTATTTCATGTAACATGGGAGCAATTATAATTTTAGTGTTTAAGTATAATATATGAGTAATGGGCAGAAAAATGCTGCTTTACCTGGAGAGAAATCCAATTTATGTGATGGTTTACCAATCCATACACTTATGTTAAGTAGTTATAGAGTTATATTCCAATCTATTTGTGGCTGTTATTCGTCCTTTGGGTAATTTAGATTGATGTTTTGACTGGTAATTGAAATTTTGTATGCAAGATGTGGTGTTCCTTGAATTATATCTATATGCAAGTCTTACAGGAGATGCTTCTTGTAAGGTAATGCTGCTTTCTGGAAAGTACAAATCTGTCCATGAGTACTTCAGGAAAATGAAGAAAAGCGGGGAATCTCTAAAAGCCCTTACATACAAAGGTATTTAGATGCTCTCTTGCATAAAAATCTATATAGCTTCTTCCTAATTTTTGACATGGCTCAGGCATTTATGTATTGTGACTTTCCAGTTCTTGTGAGAGCGTTTTGGGAGGAAGGTAGAGTCAATGAAGCTGTGGAAGCAGTGAGGGACATGGAACAAAGAGGAGTAGTTGGAGCAGCCAGCGTATATTATGAGCTAGCTTGCTGCCTTTGCTACAATGGGAGGTGGCAAGATGCTATGCTAGAGGTCAGAATCTTCACTCTAGCAATTGATTAATTGCTCTGGACTTGTAGGTTGCTTGGTTATGGCATTGTTGAACTATCTGCTCTTTGGCTTCTTTTATGTGGAGGCTTCTATGGCTGCATTCTATTTAATATCTATAGGCCACAGAACATATCTTAATAACATGCCTGCAGGTTGAGAAAATGAAAAGACTCCGTTATAAGAAGCCTTTGGAGGTATCTCTCACTGGAATGATAGCGTCTTCCATGGATGGTGGGCATATTGATAATTGCATATCTATCTTTGAACACATGAAAGCCCATTGTGTCCCTAACATTGGGACCATAAACACTATGCTGAAAGTTTATAGCCGAAGTGATTTGTTCTCTGAAGCTAAGGAGTTGTTTGAGGACATTAAGGGAGTTGATCATAGTGGCCCTACCATTATACCAGATGGGTACACGTACAGTTCAATGCTTGAGGTATCTGCTCGTGCACTCCAATGGGAATACTTTGAGTATGTTTACAAGGAGATGTCTTTCTCTGGGTATCAGCTAGATCAAATTAAACATGCGCCATTGCTTGTGGAAGCATCTAGATCTGGAAAGGTGGACTTGTCCTTTCTCGTTGTTTTCTGTAATTAAATTTTTTAAGTTTTTGGCCATGCCAGTTCATTTTAACTTACAGATGAACTCAATGGGTAGATTATTAAATCTCTTGACTTCATGTTCTCTTAACGCAGAATCATCTTCTGGAGCATGCATTTGATGAAATTTTGGAAGCTGGAGAAATCCCTCATCCACTGCTCTTCACTGAAATGGTATTTCAAGCCACAGCTCAAGAGAATTATGAGAGGGCTGTCACTCTTGTTAACACCATGGCTCATGCCTCATTTCAAATTAGTGAAAGGCAGTGGACAGATCTTTTCGAGAAAAATGGAGAAAAAATCAGTCAGGATAGTTTAGAGAAGCTGTTGGATGCAGTTGGTCATTGTCGTATGGCATCAGAGGTCACAGTCTCCAACTTGTCAAGATCATTGCGGTCTCTATGCAGGCCTGGCTCATCAGGAGATTTACCCCGCACCAATTCTTGCATTGAAGACACTGATGATACTCATATCAATACTAACAGTGGGGAAATTGCAGGCAATAGGAGCGCATATATGCTAACCACTTCTGCAAGTATGGTAGATGGAAATCTCGAGCTGGATCAGGATACTTTTGTTAATAAAACTAGCATCACTCCAGATATGTCCCTTGTTAATAACAGTAGTACCAACAGAGAGGGTGATGATCCGGAAGCAACCTCTAGCACTGGAAACTCTGTTAATGGCCTGGATGTAGCCACAAACCTACTAGTGAAGAGGGATGTTTTTTCTGATGATGTGGCATCTGGTGCTTCTACTGATTGTTTAGACAAGAAGCTCTCAAATATTTTATTAGAAGAGTCTGCGAAAGATGCTGAAGAGGTAGAGCTTGAAATAGGAACAACGGAAGCTAATGATCTGTATAGATCTGAATTGCCCTCAGCTCATGCCATACTAGATGTTTGGAAGGAAAGCAGGAAAAAAAGATAGCGTATTCTTCCCCTTTCATCCTGGGCAGGAGCAACTGCCAATTTTGGTCTACATGATACAAAATTACATCAAGAATAGACGATGCTTGAGCAGCTTTCTTCACTAAGAAAGCTGTCCTTGGCTTGCTCTTTTCTTTTGTTTTGCTAAATGGCAATCCCTAGCTCCTTGCACTCCTTTGCTTGCCATACTGTTGAATCCTGGTGGCAGAGAAAGGGTTTTACGGACCAAGAAGCTGAAGAAGTTTCACGGAAGTTAGGGCTTTGATGACTAGGGTTTAAAAAAATGCAATTTTTATTATCTAAGGGGGAAAAAAAGAATAAAGCAAGGTGACTCTACAAATGATCATTTAGTTGTTTAATCATTTAAGGGTTTAAAACTTCTTGGCAAGATTAACTAAAGAAATTCGAGAAAAAGAATGAATAAAAGTAATTAAGAATTTCAATTCCCCTGAAGAATTAACAGAGAAACATTCCTGTCCGATTGCAGAACAGATCATTGCAGGCATGATCCTCATTCTGAAAACAAATTGCCACCTATAAGGAGCAACAAGTTTTTTTTCAGCACTTATACCAGGGAACATTAAAAATTCAAAAACAACATCCATTCACTCTTCATTGGATTGATTAACGATCAAAATGACATTTAGATGTCTCATCTTGTTTAGCAATCCAGCTTCCTAATCCTGATTTTTTCACCAGTGTCTACTCTTTTACTACATTGTAAAGTTTGATGTCAAAAAACTATACTCTGCTCACGAAATGATCCCTCTAAATGGGCAGCATGATTTCATGGAATAATTTTGCATCTCCCGATTTACAAGTTAACCACATTTGCAGTTGTATGGACAAAATGACAGCTCATACAGCTGCATCAACATGATGTCAAGTCCAATGCATGTTTCGTTCCCATCAACTCAGACATCCATCTGTAAAACATGTCATTTGCATAAGTTTTAAAAAGATACCAAAAAGATTAGAGTAAGACTTATTAAGCTCTTTCCATCTCCCCCACCAGAAAACAAAGAAAAAAAGGCAAGGAAAGAAAACAAATGAAGAAAGAAAGATTAAAACAATCTTGGCAAAGCAAAAAAGCATATCACTCTTCTTAAAGCTAAGCTTTGAATGATTTTACTATTAAGCATGAAACAAAAAGTTGGGTTTAACCACTAGTAGTTATACGTGAAATAAATTTGTCCAATGCACAGAGCGCAGTGCAACTCAGCTAGTGGATGAGATTTTATCATGGTATAACAGCAGAGAGATGAGTTTACCAGGTATGACATGCCCGGAGCTTAAATGCCTTAATCGCTGCTTTAGCAAAAACTTGTGCTGCTTCTGCCTCTGCCTCTGCTTTCTCAGCCTCCCTTGCAGCTGCTTCAGCATCTGCAATTGCAGATTCTGCCTCTGCGACTGCCTTTGCAGCAGCTGCAGCAGCCTCCAAGGCAGTCATGCCCTGAATCTTTGATAGGTCTCGATCAACGTGGGCTTTAGTAAGGATTTTGTTCTTACTCTTCTCCAATTTTAACGCATCCTTCCGTTTTCCTTCTGGGAGGGCATGGTTTTTTCTTCCTTCAGAAAATGTTGAACTAGGTGCAATCCTGTACTTGTGCTGAACCTGTAAATACATACATAAAAGGATGATTGTGATATAAGATGTTCTTTTAAATATTCACCAGCATTATAAGCTCAAAGCCTCAAACACATATCTTCCCATCATAAATTCTTTTCACACTACCGTTCATGCTATTTTTTCTGTAAACATAACATTATTAATTTTCACTGTCCTGCATCATAGACTTCTAAAATGTCCTTGAAACAAAAAACATACGGAATTGATTTGACTCTGCAGATAGAGGACGTTAATTCAAATCACTTCAAGATCTAATTAGTTTCCATGCATGCTCATGTACTACCGCAGAGTAATTATTACCATAATCAAATTTCCATTGGCAGTCAAATGCTTCAGTTTTCCTCCCAATAGCTTTCTGAGGTTCATTGGTGCCCAGTATTTCTCCTACAAATTAAAAGACATTACAACAAAATCAATTTGATCACCAATGAGTAATCTGTGTGTGTGTGCGCGCGCGCGCGCGCGTGCTTGCGTAGGATGTACAACTATTGGACATACTTAGATTGACATAGTTATTGATAGTTGGATTCATATAACAAAATGTGTAAAAACAAAAACCCAGAAATCTGGAGAGACAAACATTAACAATGTCCAGCAGTTCGACTTTTTTTTATTTCTGAAACATATGCCCCATGTTATAACTGAGAGACATGTGAGGCTATGTACCTGTATGTACAAAGCAATTGAAGCCCTGTCAGAACCCGTTGGCTCCTTCAAAGTGGTAATAGCCTCTAATATTAGATTATCCAACCTACAGCCACAAAAGTAGGTCACAACAAAGTTAGTTAATAAATGCACAAAAAAAAACAGACAGGTTGGTTTTCGATACAGAGATTTTGTGGCCTTGAGAAACTAAATCTTTATAAGCAACTGCATGCAAATACAGCCTCGTGTTCTGAATTCTCAAAGCATTCATAGATCATAACTATAAGGTTTTGAGTTGTAATATACTGCCATTAATCATCATTAGAATTCCATTTGCAATGCTATCAAAACATACCATTTCACCATTTATACTCTTTGATTAGATTTATTTGTACATGTGATTTTCCCATAATAGAAATTGAAACACTTTGAAAATTCAAAGTGCGGAATCTGTAGAACACAACCATCAACTTAATGGCACAAGGACAAGTTTTTAGCAACCCAGGGAGGAATTAAATTGGTTGGAGGGAGAAAACAAATGGAAATGAAAAGGTGACACACAACAAGCAGGGGATAATTTTTTGTCAAGCCAAACTGGTTCATATACCAAAGCAGAATGTCTAAAGATCTACAGAGAGTAACATAGGCCAAAATGCATATAAATTGGAAATGGCATCGAGAAGGACACATAAGCCACAAATCAGTGAGCATAAGAAACTCAAATAAAGCCATGATGTACCATGTTCAAAGAGACTCATAGGGAAGGTTGCTATTCCTCAGAGTCAGCACACACATTACAGTGCCATGGTGAGAAAAAGAGAAGAATTGAACTTGAAGATCTCAAAACAATAAACGTGAATACAGCAGGGAAACATATTCTCATTCAAACTATTTTACTTGACTTCTAATATGACATTAACCCCCATCTAAGAACATTTTTTGGTTGAATATTGGGCCCCATAATGGTAGTTTTTTTACTAATAAAAAACGGATTATGGATTTTCAGCCACCTAAACCAACCCTCCTTGCCTTCACAGCCTGAGAGCTGGCTAATTAACTCACCAGTCTTTCTATTAGAGCCCCAAGACAATACAATCAAGCTTGCATGCGTGATAACTGGATTTTTTTTTCCTATTTAAGATCTGCCATTATGAAGTTGTCAGACTTGTGGGAAGGATACACAACTTAAAATTATAATATGGAAACTGTTTTTTCAAATTTCCTTTTGAGAACAAAAATAATGGTGTCAGATAGTTCAATTACATCAAATTTCTTCATAGCACCATAACATCACTAAGTCAGGAACTCATCATCTAGGTTCATGAACATTGATGCACTTGAATATTATGTATTTTGCTGTTTTTGTATAACAATATTAACCAGACAGCTAATCCATAACATCTTGATAGCAGAAAAGCAGGTTAATTTGTCATTTTTCCATGTTCCAACTTCATTTGCATACCATTATCAAAAGATACATCCAAGCTCAGCAAAACAGGAAGTGCAGATATCAGAAGTATATAACCTTGCGAGCAGGTCTTTTGGACAACCATTCCCTGGTGTCCCACTAGCAAATGCGAGAGGCTTAGCATCAACAACTTCTTCATTGGTCTGAACAACAGTGCTGAGAGCCTTTGCATTCTCCTCGCGCTTAGGAGTCAGTGGTCTCCTTTTAAGTGCGATCTTCGCCTTTTTCCTCGAACCCCATATTGCAGTCACATTTATATTTCTCCATTTATCCTGCCCAGAGAGAGTTAAAAGCCATTCATCATCAAAGAACAAGAGGGCATGAGGTTTTTATATAGAAAACAAGGGAGGGTACATAGACACCTTGAGATCAACATTGGAACGCAAACGCAAGACGGCACTAAATTCAGGGTCCATAAGGATTGTACGCCATTTGCCAGTGCCATGCTTAAGCACTCCAGCTTTAAGGGCTGCCTCTTCTTCGCCAGTCCACTTCTGCTTAGGAGCACCCATCCCATCAACAGATGATTTAGTAATAATAATAATTCTCACCCACCCCTTTTCCTTTCAAGCATAAACAAACTCAATGAGACCGAGAATCTGATCGTTACTTTACTTTCATATTATTTTTTAATGATATTTAAGAATAAATAAATAAATATGTTTTTTTTACCTGAAGATGAAAGGAAGCAAGGAAGAGCAGGAGGGGCAGAGAATGTGCGAGTGAAAGTGAGAAATTCAGGAGGGTACCATTTCGATCTTTTCAACTCTTTTATCTTTTTTATGGATTCTGTTTTCACTCCCTGAAGAAGAAGCTGAAGATGAGAGTGGAATATATATATATATATAATCTAGAGTTTATTTTTGTCCCTATAAATAGGGTAAGAAACACCAGTCGTCCATATTATTTGGATTTTTGGTCAAATCTGTCCCTTTTCTCTGAAACAAACCGACCGAGTATGATATATTTTAACCTTTCATTAATCAATCACATATGATTTCTTCAACTAATTTGTAAATTAAGTAAAGATTGATGATGAGATTTGCGTACCCCCTTTTAGAGTTTTTTTGAAGCTCATTAACCTATTTTTCTTCATCTTTTTATGTTTAAATCTTGGGTTATTACTAAGAAAATTTATTGAATTTCTTATAAAATATAAGAAAATAGAGGAAAATCAATACCTTTTTTTTTAAAGAAAGGTGTTGTAAAATCCAACTAAAAATGCATTAATTTGATAAGCCGCAAGGCATTTATTTTTTGTTTTATGCTAAAATATCCTTAAATTTAGAGACTTAGGTAAACTTTTTTTAATATATTTTATGTCTAATCTTCAATTTATTTTTATAAATCTAGTTACTTTTAATTTTCCCCTAAATATGGAATAAATCTCCAATATATTATTTTTCAAATATTTATATTTAAGTCGATGAAAATACCCTTGAGAAAACACAAACATGACCTAATTAAATATAAATAAAAAATATATAAATATTTTTAATAAATATTGCTTGAGTTCAAGTTTTTGGTACTTTCATTCCTTTAAATGGAATCTATCAAAATTATAGATCGAATAATTATTTAAAATATAAAGATAAATTGATAACAATCAAACATATAAAAACATACTAGAGCTAATTATCCTGAAATAAAAATTACACAAGGCTTAAGAGGATGGGAGGCGTTTTGTCAATCAGCTTGAACTACAAGGACTATTTTGCAATCTTACAAAAACAAAAGCCCATAGTTTCACTCGTTTAACAACGTTTTCACCATCGAATCTGGAAAAGGCAACACAACTCTCTGATTCCATTGAAGATGTCGAGTTCTCTGCCAAAAATCTGGAAAAATGGCTGCGCCCTTCGTGCAAGCAGCATAGGCCCATTATGGAGGAGGCCGTTCTCCGCTTCTTCCGATGCATTGGTAGAGTACAAAGCTGGGGAGATCGGCATGGTCTCTGGCATCCCCCAAGACCACCTTCGCAGGAGAGTACGGCCCTCTTTCTCTTACAAATCCATAAATTGTTTTTCGTGTTGGATTTTATTGGGTTCGGTGTGGCTGAATTTGTTTGATGCTTTAGGGTTTTCTACGTTTTTCGTTTTTACAATGTATTAAGAAACCTGGAAATGACTCTGTGGGGCGATTGTAATTTCAAGAAATATATCTGCTGCAATCCATGGATTTTATCAGTAATGGGGGGGGGGGGGGGGGGCGCTAACTGAATGTATGTTTGTAACGAGGAATTGCTCGGTATACCGGGAGTCCAACTCCTTTCTCTCAAATAAAGGTGAATAATTTTCATGGTGGATTGGATGTTTATTTGAGATGGTGGAGTACAAATCTTGGTGCACCTAATAATTTCAGTATACTGGGAGTTGGACTCCTTTCTCTCATATGAAGGTGGGCCTCATGAATAATTTTTCATGGTGGGTCGCATGTTTATGTGAGATGGGGGATTACAACACCTATTATACCTAAGAATTTCTCATTTGTAATATGAAATTGGATATGTGATTAACCAGTTGGTAACTTGATTTGCATGTATCAGCAGGAACTTAATTAAAGCTATCACTGCAAGGTCACTGTATTTAGCTGTGTTATATGCTCTTTTTTTTCCTTTCATTTTTACTTTTCTCTTATTACTACTTGATTTTTAGCCTTGTCATGCATGGTAGGTTGTCATTTACTCACCTGCTAGAACTGCAACCCAACAAGGATCTGGAAAAGTTGGAAGGTGGAAAATCAATTTTATGTCAACACTAAAGTATGTGCTCCTATCTGCTGTTTTCCCTTTCTGAGATGTTTTTTTTTTTCTCATTTTTTGTTTGTCTACAATTTTTCACAAGAGCATGTGCTTTTTTACATGGATTTTTGTGGCTGAGTGTATCTGTTTGCAGATTGCAATCTAACTGACCTAGATTATTTTTGCTGAGATAGTCTGAAACATTTCTTTGCAATGGTGATCGCAGATACTGGCAAATTTTCTTATGTCCATGCTTAGTTGAAGAAGAATAAATTTTTCTCAAAAATTATGAGATTAAGCCATCCCAACTGAACTAAGCCTGAATTCCAAACTGGTTGGAAAATTTGCATGGATCTGCTTTCTCCAATTAATCCTGTTAAGAGGAGCACACTGAGGCTTAATTTTCTGAGACATGAAGCCAAGTTTTTAACTTGCTATGCTATCGCTAATGTTCAGTATTTTGAGAGAGGTTCCCTTACTGTCGGCAAACTTCATGAATTAGAGAGTATTTTTCATATGCTGACATATCTTGAAAATTCATCAGATTCCCCTGAAATGTTCTCATCTTGTGTAGTTTTCAATGAAGTGAGGGATCATAGATTCCCTGGTCCCAAATAATTTAAGAATGGTGATTGGAGCTTAAAATACATGATCAAAATTTATTTATATCTGACTACGTTTTCTGTAGGTGGGAGAATCCATTGATGGGGTGGACATCTACAGGGGATCCATATGCCCATGTGGGTGATTCTGCACTCGGTTTTGACAGTGAAGAAGCTGCAAAGGCATTTGCTGAGCGTCATGGTTGGGAGTATGTGGTGTGTATTTATCCTTTTATATCCCTGCTAAAAAGTAGCAACAAAGCTTGAAATGAACCAACCAACAATAAGACTGGAAAGCATCTTCTTAAATGTGTCAATTTTAAGTTTTCAAATGCTACATGAACAAATGTTATGGGTATTTAGGATACGCTAGATGGATGGAGGACAAAGATGAGTTCTAATTGTTCCATTTACATCATGTTATTGAGATTTTCTCTTATAAAACATTCTTGGGGATGGGAAGGAATATGCTATACATCTCCTAAACACTTAAAAGTTATGTTCTTTTTGGTTTCTGGCTATTAATGTATTTCTGTTGCCCATTTTAACTTTGAAACTTTATTAAGTTAGTAGTATGGTGACAGCATTGGTATTTGTGTATGGTTTTGAACTCTAGCAATATTTAGATGAAGAATCTGGTGATAATAATCTGATGAACTCTCTCCCTTTTGGAAACTAACATTAGTATCTTATGTGCTTTCTTAAACTTGTTTTTCAGGTTAAAAAGCGCCACACACCGCTACTGAAGGTTTGAACTTGTCCTTAATTCATTTTTTTGCTGGCATTTCTATCAAGTTGCCTGTATTGTTGAGCTAGGTTGTTCCACCTGGGTAGATATTACTTTGAGGTTAGGACAATAGTCTTGGCTAGGATCATGAATAAGACATCATCTTAAGGTTTTGTGGTTTCCAATCTGCTGTGGCCTTAGGTTTGCATTCTCCTTCCTGAACCATGCAATACTCTTAGTGGAACTGCTAGTTGCATACTGGTTTCAACCATCCTTAGCCCCTCTCTGGCGTAAGAAATTATTGTAGGATGCCAAAGTTCTCACCACTTCTGTCTGTGCATAACTGGGGAATGTTTATGATTTTTTAGGTGTTTAGCAGTAGGGTTTGGTGGTGGTGGCTTGTGTGGATTTAGCAGTAACTAGTCCATTCATAGTTATGTAACATTCAGTTTCATAGGAAGTTCAAGTTATTGCTAGATGTATATCAACCAAGGTGATGGGGACAAGTCTTACCCTCAGTGGTCTAAAGATCTTATTGATGCTGTCAAACAATAGAGGTGGGGATGAAGTTTTGTGATCTGGAAAATAAGTATTTCATGCGCTAAAAGGATCTTTTGACCATTAGCTGATGTTTAACGAAAAGGATCTTTTGACCATTAGCTGATGTTTAACTGTGTCAAGTGCCATCTGCAAGCCTTTCATTTGATGTGAACCACACATTCTTCATTCTTCATTCTGGTCACTCGGAACTTTTCTTCTCCTTTCAGGTTAAGGCATATGCAGACAACTTCAAATTCAAGGGGCATCCCAAGACTGATGACAAATAAATTTATTTTTCATGTCATGTTTCCTGGTTTATAAGCCTGAAGTTGCTCAAATGGTTTACAGTTCTATTGGATGAACATTTTCTGACGATGGCAGTGAGCTATGCTGAGAAAATCATATATCCCTGCCTCACATCCCTTTTTCTTTTCCGGTTTCTTTGTCAATGACAATTACAATTAATAATAGTTTACATTCCTTGGATCTTTTGATAGTTTATGATAACATGCATGCATCTTCAATATGAAACTGGAGAAAATGATTTGTTCGAGTTGTGTTTGGGGATGAGATTATAAACTGCCCTCCCCCCTGCAATATCAAAAATGGATGTCGCACTTTTTGTTGCAATATCAAAAATTTGTTACATTTCTTGGAAAAACAAGTCAGAAAAATATCTAACTTGCCTTTAGGTGTATGTCAAGATGGTCAATTGGAGTTTCTGGTGGACAAAAACGAACTTTACATAGATATATGAAGTACAAGACTCGTGAGATTCTGATATACAATTTAAGGTTTTCCATGTGCCTTAAACTGTTACATACCATGCTCAGAACTACAGCGAATTAAGGGCAGAAAAAGAAAGATACAAGAACAGATAAATTCGGAAGTGGCTTCACCGGTTTATGATGAGGTCGGCCGTACCCTGCCATGCTGCAGTAAAACCTTAACTGAATGCTCTATTAACACTAATTCCACTAGTATCAGGTAGCAACTTCTTTGTGTAATACTTAGAATTACGAGATAGATTGATCTTCTTCCTTCTTTCCTCTGGTATCGATTGAATGGAACACTCGGAGAAGCCGCGTCTGTTGAACCTGTAAAGCAAAATGCCAAGAACTAATTTCTATGAAAATGAGACTCTAGCCAAACCCTCAAGTAGATTGAATAGTAACTACTGCATCTTAAATTTGGACAACCTTAGACATGAACCATTTTGCCTTTTTCCATTTCCCTCAAAACACTAGTTGTAATCCATAGCTGCTGTTTATAAACAAAAATATCTTTTTTAAGAGAAAAAATAGATTAAAACCAACAATTATGCAAAGTGACAGTTATCTTAGGCTTCTTAGCTATGAAATTGGGTGACCTTTAACTAGGCAACAGCCAAAAAGGCCTCAACAACTAGCTCCACTACAAGAATCTGAACTAGAATACATCGAGACTCGTCTCAAAATGTTAACACAAAGTTGCTACTACAAGCTTCAAGTAATTTTTTTCCCCTTTTTGTTAATACCAACTAGCACTCATGCAACACATTAGAGGGTGGAATGTAAAAAATTACCAATCTGCGGTACGGGTTGTAAGCAGGAAAAGTGTTTCCAAACCAAGGGAAGAGGCCCTCCTCTCAATGAAATCTGCAAATATTTGACCACAACGAATGATTTACCACTAGTACCAAAGGCCATATGGCTTGGTAAAAATAGAAGGGAAATGTTAATCACATCTCCCCCACAGTTTTTCTTTTAGATAAAAATAAGAACGCATGATGAGAAAAACATATATGAAAAAATTGGAGCAGGACAATTTCAACATTAAAAAAGAAATACTACAGCCGGAACTCAAAATATAAGAACATTCCAGTCTTGTTGGGTGTCAGTTTAGTAAGTATTCCACAAAAAACCTCAAAGCGGTGCACCACAAGGATGCTAGGAACACTATCCTACCACATAATAACTGTCTTGACAGACAAGTGTTCTTAAGAACATCAAAACTCCAGTCCATTAAAACATTAAATGACTGTGGAGACGGAACAAAACCATAAACTGCAATCTTTCCTCCCAAAACCAACAAAGCATATCAGCAACAAATCCAATATCCTACCTAGGATCACCAAAAACTCACTTCCCATAGAAAATAAGCTTGCTCTAATTATCACGCACAACTGAGCAATGAAGAAACAAATGGCTATGTAACTCTCTGCTTCCAGAAAAACCAACATGATGTTGAAAATTAAATCAAGTCTTCCAATCATGAAAAGTTAAATCTCAACAAAAGCATAACATAGGCCTTCCAATGGTAATTAGGATATATTTTATGGTAACCAATTTATATTATAAAATAATTTGAACACCTGTTTTGATGTTAAAAGCTTTGTTTGAGAATAATGCTTGTATTAAAAAAAAATTGAGTACCCAATTTTGCTAATTGGACATGTTTGAAATTAAAAGCTTTGTGTCAGAATAATACTTGTGCAATTAATTTGATTTTTTATCAAAGGCTACTACTAATTATTGAAAAAAAAAGTCACATATAATTGGAAAAGACCTTATTCAACTCTTGCATAAACACACATTATGCTAGATTTGTAAGTTTTTTAAATCTATGTATCTTCTTGATATGTTTTGATATATTTGTAAGATACTATTCATATCTAAGTAAATTTAGATGATTGAATCCATTTTCTGTAGGATCATACTATTCTATGATCCCATCATGTATCTCATGTAGGATTGTGATTTTGAAAACCTTGAGCAGAAGCAATAACATGCCAAGTAATTTATATCGTGATTTTGAAAACCTTGAGCAGAAGCAATAACATACCAAGTAATTTATCCCCCTGCCCTTGTCCCCGGCATTCAGGAGAAACTGCAATGGCAGCAACCTCTCCACACTTTTCCTCAAAGAAAGGAAAAAGAGCAGCACAAGCAATGATTTGACCTTCTCTTTCCACAACAACATAGGCATACAATGCCTTAAGCAGCTATAAACACAAAACAAGAGAAAACACTCAGGTTTTATTCAAAGTTCAACATAATAACACCAAACAGCAGGATCAACCCACTTTTCTTTCTATTGTGCATTAATAAGTGCACCATCATGGACAGAGTTATGGACGAAAATCTAAAGGAGCAAGAGCCAACCTCTTCATCAGTCCTCCGAACCAATGTGCCAGATTCTTCTAAAGGTTGTATAATTTGTCTGATTCCTGCAAGATCTGTCACTCTAGCCATCCTAGTTCCTTCATAAAGATCACTAAGAGCAAAGAAGAAAAACATTAGAGCACAAGTCGATGGATGGGGTGGCAGAAATGTTCAAATAAGCATTAGAGAATAAATTAGCATGTCATCATAACAATTTCAGCTACATAAGTTTGGTTTCAAATTCCTTGATGCTGAAATAAGAATTTCCAAAGAATATTCATTCCAATGTTTGAGACTTGATATCTATTAGCTTATATGAACCTATGTGCAACCAAACCTTAACCTAAAACCAGATATGAATCCTGACATGGGAGAATTATTTTGCGCAACTGTGCTAGATAATGAATGTATTGCTCGTTCTGAATGACAAACTGACAGTCTCAGATTGAGCTTGTCTCATATAATAAAAGTCTATAATCAATCCATTTGTGTTCATCAGCTTCAGTAATAATTTTGTTAATAAACACACTACTATATTAGATACACAATGTATATAATAAATTAAGTTATTATTCCAGGATCAGACAGACAATAACACAATTTATCAGCACTTTGGTGATTGGATAAGCAGCAGTTCATCATCTTAATTGAGAACAAAGAAATCAGATTGATACAGGACAAGTAAATGAGGATGATGGAAGTCACAAGGGTTTCAGGCCCAAGGCTGAAAATAAACCTTGAAATGTACAACTAAAGGCAATTGAATACTCAATATAGCTAATAATAGTTGGAGATTCTCTCTTATCCCAATTAGATGCCTTTAGTGGCTATTCCAGTTTGATCGACATACAAATATGCTAAAATGCGAAAGTCTTCTTGAGCTTCAGCAATTTTCAAAAATGGTACCCAAACTTCAAATATAGACTTTGCTCTCAATTTATTTTCTTCCTTTTTCTGTTCTGTTTTTCTTGGGACTCAACACCTCCAGTTGATTTTATTCCAAAACTGAAGCTGGGAGGATAAAATCAAGGGTTATTTTAAAAAATTTAAATTCAATGGTGTCTTTATGATTAGTTATTCAATTTCAACAAAATAAATAGTCTTAAGACTCAATCACAGAGCCCATGAACCTTGGCAGTTGGCACTACAAAAACACCACTAATGGAAGCGAAGTAACATTTTTGGTAATAGGGCATGCTAGTAACAGCTCTTAATTACTAAGATGCAACATCAAAAAAATACATCAAAAGCTTCAATAAAGAGGGTAAAAATGAAACCTCGGATTTTTAAAAAGTTGAGTGCATCAAGAATACATTTATCAGTTATGGGCATGCTTGGTGTAAAATAGTGTGACCAATAAACAAATCAGCACTAGGCATTGAATGTAACTGTTGAAGATAAAATTCATCAGAAAGTATTGCAAACAACACAAACCTAGCCACCATTGTCCCCATTCCATCTCTTTTAAACAGTTCTAGCAGCAGAACTCCACTAATTGTGCCATCTAAAAGATGTACTCTTTGAACACCACCCTGCAAATCAAGTATAAATCATAACTGGCAGGGTGTATACTTTTCAATATGAGCAATTGAAGTGTGAAGTAACCAGCAACTACTACTATGTGAGCCATTTTTTGGGATCTGAGAAGCATTAATTAAAGAAATTTCAGACATCATACTGAGGTATTTAAGGATAATGATGGTATTGATAAAAATCTCAAGTATACTAGAAGATTAAATTATTCCCACGTCTTATAATATGATAACATGTTATAAGCATGAAAGTTATGGCACCTGCTCATAACCAAGGTAACCAGAATTCTTGAAACTGCATAGCATTTGTAACACCAATATCATAACTAATGACACCATAATGGCCGAACTACATTGTGTGCATTTTGACAGAAAAGTTGCATTTCGAATTACATGTGTGATGTAATTTAACATTCATGTAACCAGGCCAAACAACAATTTGATAGCCTCTTCATTATATAGCCAAGTATAGCAGTACTTGATGCATATTGAGATCACAGATGTAAAGGGACACTAAACTTGAAAGGGATTCCCAATTGTCTCTATAGGATCTGATTCAAAATCATCATCTACCTCTGCGTTATATAGCAAAATGAAGTTTAAGATTCCCATGCTGACTGAGAAAAAGAAAGGAAAACACTAAATGCTTTTTCATGAAATGGAGAAATGTTTCAAGAATTTTATATAACAGATGATACAATTGAAAACAGATGGTGTAATCTCTTTTTTGTGAGTTATTTTTAGATGTTGTTACTTGGGTGGGTTTTTTACATACATGTATTGTTTTTATTCAGTCCATTTATACACGCCACACAAAAGGATCACAAGAGATCCATCCTTTTCTAAGACAACAGTATGCTACCCTAACCAAACTGTGGGCAACATCTACATGTCTATCCATAAATCAGCTCAAAGGCAATTTAGAGAGAAAAGCGAGGTCGCAGGGAGAGAAGACTGTCCCATAAAATAGACTTGCAGAGAGCTAGCATTTTGGATCAATTTAAATTTCTCATTAAATAAAGAATTCAAATGTAATGAAAAAAAAATGAAATGTGGACGGGCATCATGATTTATAAAAAAATTAGAAAAAAAAAATCATGAACCTACTTTGCAAACAAAAGCTGCAGCAGCCAATTCTGAAAGATAACCATTTAATCGACTTTGTAGCTCTTCACCGCCAATAGCAAAACCTTGTCCATTTCCATTGTCAAACCCAATACCATTGTGAAAGGTTGCGCTGTGCCTTCCACTGAGAGCCTTTCCATTCAGTGATGATGCAAGAATTCCAATAGAATCATTGTGTTCAAGAAAAGTGAGATCTTCATCACCAACAGCTTTGACATAATGAGCAGCTATCTCACTTTGCTTAGCCCGCTTACGAATCAACATGTCTGCTTCTTCCAGAGTCAAGAAACGAATAAGATGTCCACTCTCATCCAAAATTGGACCATCTATGACGCAAATAAGCTTGTCTGCCCCAATAGCCAAGGCACAAGCTGTAGCAACTTCGTATGTGCTGGATTTATATGACCATAAAACATCATATCAGACTTTCAGCAAAGACAATAGTAGTAGCAGAAAGGAAGCAAAAGAAATCCCTTTTTATATGTTTAATAGCTATATATCTGCACATCCAACTAAAACCATTATAATACTAACATTTTATTTCTTGTAACGGTAGGCTGAAGAGGAGCTGGGTTTCAGAAAAGAAAAGGAGCCATAGTGTACATATAATTTGGTGCTTATTTCCATTCAGTCACTCAACCATTCACAAGATAAGAAAGAGACAGATTTTCAGCATACTTGCAATTTAAGACTTCTCCAGAGCTGGAATAACCCAAGTTACTTAACACAACTATACAACCACCATCAAGCCTTTCGCGCATACGAGTAACATCTACTTTCTTTACTTCACCGGTTGCTCCAAAATCAACCCCGTCAACAACTCCTCTTCTCTGCAAGGAAACATTAACAAAACAGACAATCACACCAGTTTTGAGTACACAAATATTTTAAGGTACTGACCATCTTCTATAGATAACTCAAACAGTACCTTGGCTGCAAGAAAATTACCACTAGCAACACTGACACCCACATCATGCCAACGACTACTGTCACCATGTCGACGAATATTGCATATGGAAGGTCCAGGAGAAAGTTTGGCCTCTATCATCATACGAATCTTCCCTGCAGCCTCCATTGAGGCCGCCAAAGCTTCAGAATCAGTAATTCTGTACTGACCAACATGCTTAGGCCCATGCCCTACAATTTTATTTTAAAAAAAAAGAAAAGCATCCCGTTAGCTAACTGCTACCTAATCAAAATTACAAGGAATGGAGAAGCACAAACTGTGAAAAACATGAAAAGAGTTACCTCTCTCAGCCAAAAGGTTGTTAATTTGGACATGAGTTCCTGGGACTAACACAAACTTAATCCCCAGGTGATGTAAAAATGCTATATCCTGCAATCATGATATTTTCCGATCATTAATTAAATAAAAGCCACCTTAAATCATCATTTTCCTTGACAGACACTTGAAAAAAACAAGACACTCCATAAACATATTTAAAGTACTTGCCTTCAAAATGGAATCCAAGAAAGGACTAGAAACAGTTTCACCAGAAATAATAACAACAAAAGTACTACCCCTATGAGCCCACAAGTAAGGCCATGCCTCACGAAACCACTTGACGAATTGCTTGTCTTCTACCGAATTATAACCCTCTTCAATACTCCCACTCTCTACCTCTCCAAACACCTTTCGCCGACTCGTTGAGTTCGTCCTGCCTCCCCCGTTATAATTATAATTCATAAAAGAAGAAAACTGTCGAGTTTTCTTCTGGGGTTGAAGAAACTGAAGATTTTTGTCGAAGCCATGGAGAAGCTTTGTAGATAACAATTGTAAGTGCTGGTTTTGTAGAGAAATGCAGTGACTTGAATAAGGACTGAACATTTTTAATTTTCCTTCGTTAATGTTTGAAGATGGAAGCTTGAAAATGGTGGGTTAATAAGGGGACGACGAAAATTATTTTTATTATTATGTTGAGTAAATTATCCCTCTAGTTTTGAAAAACAAATTATATAGTCCCTTATTTTAAATAACTTTACCAGTGTTAACCATTTTAATTTAATATTAATTAATTCTAAAGAAATCCTTAAAAAAACGAAAAGGATTAGGTTACATACAGATTTAAGAATATAGAGACTAATTATTTATGTTTAAGAGTAGAGGGATTATTTAATTATTTTATAAACCTAGAGGGACTAATCTATAATTTACTCTTATTTGATGCCACTGCCCCCCGCCGCCGCTTCATTTGGTTGACCCAAACTTCTTCCTTCAACGCTAGCCACGTGCGGAGTGGTGCCCGACTACTAATAGGAAGCCCGGCACAAATGCTGTTACGTAGAAATTTAATATTTAATATTTTTAAATTATTTTGATATGATAATTTAAAAATAATTTTTAAAAAAATAAAATATTATTTTAATATATTTTTTAAAAAAATAATTTAAAAAATAATCACTGAAACAATTAAAAAAAAAAAAACACTCCAACAATCTAATACTGAACGGGCTAATAACATTCATGGTGAGATGACATTTGCTCTAATAACGTCCGGTAAAAAAAAAAATTAAAATTAAATAAATATTATTTCAATATATTTTAACATGAAAAATATTTTAAAAAATAATTATAATTATATTTTAAATAGGCTTGTAATAGAGTGTGATGCGGTCTATTTTTAATTATAAATTTAAAAATATTTGATTAATTAATATGTATTATAATTTTGTATATATTTCATTAAAAGAATTTTCTTGAAATCTTAATTAAAAAAAAAACTATAATTTTTTAAAAATTTATTTGCAAAATCTATCACACCATCAATCACAAACGCTAATACATATCCAACATCTTCATAACCTAATCAAAAGCTGTTGATTTTAGCTAGAAAGTAGGCTGGTGCAGATTGCTAGCTATGAAAAGATTGAACAGTAGCTGGGTTGTTCAAAGGGATACCTTGAGGATGGTGTCCAGGAAAGGACCATCGATCACTTCCCCAGATAATATCACAACAAATGTACTGCCTCTGTGCAAATAAATATACGGCTGAGCTTCCCTGAGAATCTCAACAAATTTCTTCTCAGATTCTGTGATGTTATAGTGAAGCGCTTCAGTGCCACTGATGCATTTGCAGTTGCAGCCTCTCGCAACTCCAAAGATGTTTCTCTTTAATTTCAAGCCATGGGACAACATGTTCCCTTGATAATGACTGGAGAGGCTTGATGCATAGTGACAGGAGGAGCTAGTCTCTGTTCCCCATGATTTTGTACAAAAAGCCATGGCCGCAAGCTTGATTTGAAGGTGGCTATGGTTGCCCTTTACTGGTTGAAGGTCATGTGGAGAGAGGAGGCCTCGATGATTGTTATATCAGCAAGGAGACGCGGCTAAAAGGCGCTGTGTTAAAAAGGAGAGGTGGAGAAAAGATGAGAATTGGACAAGACTTGATTAACAAGTGAGATGGGGAATCTGAAGCAGATCCACACTTGTCTTTCAAATTTGACTCCTCTTCTTCGAAGCTAACACATGTCTTGCACTTCTTATTTGTTTCTGGTCTGAATGTTCTTAATTATCATCTCAATTTACCTTACAAAAATTAAAAAAATAAATAAACAGAAAGAGGTTGTCCTGAATAATATCTCACGATAAAAAATAAAAACAGATAAGAAAGACAGGAACACTTTTTAGTTGTATATATATAACGACAAAAACATAGAAATATAATAATCTGAGATAAGTTTTTGTCCTTCTGAAATACATTATATTTTTTTTATTGTTTTTATCCTGGAACAGTAATTTCAAACGTGAACTTGATTACAGGTTGAACTAGCAAGAGAAAAAAGTGAAAAGGTCTCTTCCATCGTATGAGGCATGAACCAGAGGACCTGCAACATATGAACATGAATATAGATACATGTAAATTTGCTTGCATCTTGCCGTATTCTGGGGAAAGTTCATCAGACAAGATGAACATGGACCATTTAAAACAGCGGGCACCACTGATTCTCTCTCCATTTGGTTTGGATTTTTTCCCACAAATCAAAAGGATTGTGAGACTACAAGACGCAAATGTGAAGTTCAAGCACAACTCTGGGCCCTTCCATGTCTTTTTAACTGTTAGAATACATTGATACTGGTTTTTGTGTATTAAAATTAAGTTTTTTAAAAAAAAATTAGTCATATTCCCCATCTTGGTGATAGTGTATTTACAAAGAAAACTTAGTCTCGTGACTCCTTAAATAATAATGGGAGAATAAATCCATTGATCACTGAACTATGCTTCTACAAGCTAGAGCTTTCATGTCACGAAACAACACATGCAATTGGGAGGATAGGATGACGATGGAGATACATATGTGTAAGAGTGGGATTATTCTATAGTTGGGAGTCCAAGGAATTATGCTCAATTATATGATAAGATTCTCATGGCATCTAAGCATGTCCTTTTTAACCTATGGAATATCTGATATCACTGGAATATATAGCAATTCACAAGTGCCGCAGGATGGATTTTTTGTTTTTTCAATAGAAACAAATGAATATGAAAACATTTTCTTCATGTTTTTTTGACACACAAAAAATTCAATCGTCATGAATGTATTTAATTAAACAAATCAAGAATTAGTTACACAATAAAAATAAATTATGAAGCTTGACTCCTAATAAATCAAAGTTAACCAGCTAAACTTGTGATCTTGATCATAGACTCAATCGGGTTTAACAAAATAAATTTATAATTCTTCATTTAAAATAGATGCTCACAAAATTAAAAACCAGCTAAATATCAGAGTATTTATTTGAGATCGCGATAAACCTATAAATATCAAAATAAAACAAATTATGTGGATTGATTAAAAATCAACAAAAAATTAAGGATAAAATTAGAAAAAAAAATATTAAACAAGAAAAATCAATAAAGATCCAATTATGAAGGATCAACTTTTTAAAAAAAAACACAATTAAAAAAAGGGGAAAAAAGGACCAACCACACGGGCCTCGAGTGGTCAACGTGTCTGGGATTTTTTTTTTCTTTTTTTACAGGAAGATTGACAGGTCATCTGCTCCTAGATTTTTTGACAAAAGAAATAGCAGGCGTTGTGTTGACTGCTATGCCCAGATTCTAACGATCAGAGGTCGATGAAAAGTTAGGCTACGGGTGTTTTACACCCAAAAAATCCATTTTATCTAAAAACACCATATACACCTTGAAAAACATATTCATGACCTCAAACAACCCAAAAATCAACTTGAAAACCCAAAATTGATTTCAAAAAAAAAATCTTTCGAGCTAATATCTACACCCTTAAACAATGATAAGGGCAAAAAAACACATAAGCTAAAGTTCCTTTATCAAATGAAATCTATTGACACTAAAATTATTATTTTTTTATAGTCGAAATCGATGTCAATTGAGACTTTTTCTTTCAACCACCAAAATTAAATCACTTTCTCTCTCCTTTCTTAAACTAAGGATAAAAAATAAAGTTTTGGAACAAAATTAAATTTGTAAAATATTGAGGGATCAAATATTTATAATTTAGAAAGTTTGAGGATTAAAGTGAACTTTTCACCCCAAGTTTAAAACAATCACTTGTTTTCTCTATCTTTTTCATTTTGATCCTCTATTTTTTAATCTTGCCCTTTTTCAATGAATTTGCTTTACTTGGTCATCAATTCAAGCCTATAAAGGTGTAATTGAAAAACAAATATTATAGCAGTCCATAGTAATTTGTTTCTAAGTGAACAGTGGCATGGTGAACAGTGTGTTTTCATCACAACTTTTATATTATAGTTAATCATTTACCATTTTTTATTTCTATTTGCAAATTTTCTTAATTACTTAGTAAATTACATTTATCTTTTTTTTCACAATAAATTATGTAGTTGCAAGATAATTGAGAAAATGAGAGGTTAATCCCCCTCAAATAATAATAATAAAATAAATAAAATAGTTAAAACTTAAATTTATGTAAAGTTTTTATTAATCCTAAATTAGTATTTAAACTAAAAGATTCATAAAAAAATACTCTCCCTTTTCTTTTTAAAAAAACTCTAAAACCTAACTTTTTTTATTCATCATTGAATCTAGTTATATAATCAACTAGATAATTAAAAGAACAATAAATCATGGTCTGGTATAAAAGAACATAACAAAATCACTACAAGTAAGCACAAATGGGAAAAGAAAGCACACAACATCCCTAGATATGAAATGAGGCCTAACATATTTTGCAAGGAGTAAAATTTGTGTTAATCACATACAAAGACTTAACTCTTTAGAATTATGTGGCCCATTGCTCTATTGTACCTGAGAAGGATGACTTAACTCTTTAGAATCCCTGTTAACCCAGTAAGCCTATGGACCTCATCTCTAAATTGGGTTTGGGTGTCTATGGAGCCCACTATATAGCACACTCGAGTGGAAAGTTCATTATTATCCTCAAAAGACTTAACCATGAACCAGTCAAACACATCTTGAATGCCATTATTTAGCCTAGGGCATTATCTATGAGTCAACTCTAGTATACTAGACTCCAATCATGAAAACAAAACATGAAAAGACACAGAATATTTTTGCACTTTCGCACTTTAAAAAATGGATAAAATAATACGATATAAAAAAAATATTTAGAAAAGTGGCACGGTTTAGAGAATCGCGGTGTCATCTACGACTCTCTTAAGAACTAAAAATAGGCTAACACAATTTACAATCAAGATAAAAAAGAGAGGAGAGAGAAAAGAAAGAAAAACAATAGAAGAAAAAAAAAGACCACAGAAACACACCGTAACTTCGATAATGACACTACTGGTATTGTTGGAAAGATATCAACGAGACGAGTTCAACAACATCAAGGAAGGTCATAAACGGTTACCGAAGTAGGTCACACGAGCCTGCTAAATATGTTAGGGCTTATTTGTCTTCAGAGGCACACCGAAACTCCAATAATGACATTACTGGTATCGTTGGAAAGATCTTAACGAAATAAGCAACATCAAAGATAGTCATCAATGGTGACCGAAGTATGACACGCAAACTGTCCAAAGACAAATGAGCCCCGATATATTTGGATGGCTCGGGTAGACTACTCTGGTCACCATTCATAACCTTTCTAAGTGTCATTAAATTTGTTTCGTTGATATTTTTCTAATAATAGCGGTAGCATCATCATCGGAACAAGTTTGTAAATGATTCACTAAATTGTATTACTTTCTAAATTTTTTTTATATAATGTTATTTTATTTTATTTTTTAGTGCTAAAACCAAAATAAATATCTAGTCATCATTCAACTATTGTCATCAATCAACAATACATACCATTGAAACTCAAAGCAGGCAGCATTTACAAAGGCTCTTTATCATTCTATATCTTTTGAAAATCATATTGACCATTCTACCCTGACATAAACACTCTCATGCAAATTCAAGATTATATATAAACCAAACTACCTCATCTCTAACTTATAACCCATTTCGAATCTTCTTCTTCCATCTTTAATCCTTGTAAACGCCCACAACATAGCTTCAAAAGACATCATTTTTTTTCTGAATTGTTTTACGGAAACTCATGCTAGCTACCCGTTTCCTGTTTTCTCAACCTTCTAGTTCATCCCACCAATTTCAAAAGGAACGTTTTAATCTTTGCAGGGTTTTGGTAAGCCTTATCAGCTTTGAACCATGGCAGTCATAAATTTCATATGGAAACGAACTCACAGGAAGTTCACCTATGTGCTCAGGGAGGGGAATACTTATGATAATTCGAAATTAGTTAATATATACCATGAAGACGGTCCTTCTTCTGATAGATCAAATAACGAGAGTGTCTTTAACAGAAGATCACAAACTACAACGTTATAGTTAATTACTTGACGTATAATCATCCAGATACATGTCATAATATATAATAGCCAGCTTCCAAGCGAGTCTGAAACTTGAAACTATAATTGATACAATATGTTATGACCTAAACCAGAAGAATCAATGAACAGATGATCACAACACACTCCTGAGTCCTGCTCAGAAGCAAGCATCCAAAAGGCAGCAGCAACAGAGCGCTGCCAAGCTGCACATGCAAACAACAGATTAAACAAAGAATTAAACTAGTAATGTTCTGTTCCAAGAATCGAGACTAGTAAAACTGCCCAGTATATATAAATCAATATTAATTAAACTTAATTGCAAGTACATCATGATCAGCAAAAGATAACACATACATACGTACATCTTTCCACTAACCAGAAAAGATGAATGATTTGACTAGTCTCTCAAGCATTTCTAAACACCTGATCAATTACAAGTCACCAGATTCCTTAATCGAGAAGAAAGCGAGATACATACCATCCTTCAAGGAGACCAGTTTGTTTCCTAGGAGGAGGAGCAGCACCATACTGTGGAGCATATCCTTGAGGAGGAGGGTAACCTTGTGGAGGATACCCCTGAGCAGGGTGTCCAGGTGGTGGATAAGCATCCTTTGGATATCCTACAAAAATAAAAATTATAAAAAACCCATCTCGAAGGCTCCTTAATTGAACCAAGAAAAGCCACACGACATGCATAATACATACCTTGCGGTGGAGGAGCACCAACTGGTGTCTGATGCTGATCGTAATAACTCATTTTTTTTTCTTTTCTTTGAAAGAGAAGTTGGTTTTGATAGAAAACAGAGATTAAGATCCAAGAGAAGGGAAGGGTTTTATAAAAGAAAGATCTGTAAAGGTGGTTTGCAAAACTGAGAAGCGTAGAGGAAATTTCTATCTTTCCCTCTGAAAGAAGAAACGTACTTTGGTATTTTGAAGAGATGTGTTAGATAGAGAGTCAAAAATAAAAAAAATAAAAAATTAATTTAGTTTTCCAATACGTGTTTTATATATTCCAAGAATAATACTAGATAAAATATCATTTCTTTTACAAAAATATTATTCTTATGTTCCGTGTAAGAATCACAAAACCTTACAGTATACTATGGGTGCTTTTTTTCATTATTTAAAAAAAATATTATATTTTTTTATTTATTTTATATAATATTATCTCCTTTCTATGGTTTGTCAAATTTAACTTAAATTATTATTTTTTTAATTGATTTTTTTTATTACATTCTTTTATATTAAATTTATTAGAAAATTATCTGAGTTATTTTTAAGTTAGCCAAGAAACCGAGTTATATTAGTTTATAAAATAATAAGATATCAAATATATTAAAATTCAATTTACTTTTCTAAATGATTTTATAGAATTAAAATGGACATAAAAACAATATAATTAAATTATTTAAGAAATCATGTTACGAATTTAACTTTGACAGCAGATGCTATCAGCCGACAATCCTCTCTGGAGAGGCAAACGCGGGGTGTTTGCTTTATGGAGAGGAGAGAGGAGAGAGGAGAGAGGATCTTTGCTTTGCCATCTCATAGACTCGTACAAATACAATGATGCTGCTCTGCTATACACGAGTTTTCAACGTTGTCACGGCATCCACAGGGTCTGCGGTTTTTCGCTTGTAGTTTTGTCGTTTAATAAGACAGCCCCCACGTAAATCTTAACTTGAAGGATATAATAAACGACAAACTTCAAGTACTAGAATGTAAAATTCCTAAAAGCTCCCTGTGGTCTTATCGTCGGGAGCATGGGTTTTTGTGATTGTAACAGTAATTATTTTTTATTTAAAAATATATCAAAATAATATTTTTTATTTATTAGAAGATATTTTTAAAATTAATGCATTAAAATAATTAAAAAATATCAAAAAAATTCTAAAAACTCGGGGTAACTCTAAATAATAAATTTAAATAAAAACAACTCAGAATGACTTCAAGATAGATTTTTCCTTTTTATATTTTTCTTCAACTCGTACCAGTTTAAGTCTCGGATGTTCTATAAATCTGTCAAGCCACTTCGAGTTTAAAAGAAAAACAGTTTTTAAATTTAGATTTGAATTAAACTCCCATATAGTATTATTGTAAAACAAAACTAATAATAAAAATGACTTCAAATAAATTCTATTAAACAGTGGTTAAAACCCATGAACGAAGGAAAGGCATCATGTATTGTAGATTTATACTGGATGAAGGAGGACTTTTCTGTCATCCCATTTTCTTCGCCACAGACACTCGAAATACTCGTATCTCTATACCAGTCGACAATCACGGCATACAAGTTACCTGCCAGAGTTATCTAGATGGTAGTGCTACGCTACACACATCCCTAGATTATTAACTGCTCCTGGATAGGTGTCTGACTGACTACCAAGCAAGTAAAGAAACACGTTAACATGGAAACAAATAAATAAATACGTGTCAAAACACTGTTTTTTAACTATTTATTAATGTCTATTGTTTATATATATATATATATATATATATATATATATATATATATATATTAACGGTTAATATTATATCGGTAATGAAACAGTTATATTTTAAATAAAACTGAATAATTAACAAATTAATATTAAGTATACATATTAAGTGTCAGATAATATCTTCTAATATTATAAATATTCTTATAATAATACTAAAAAACTCATTAAAAGAGCTCATCTGCCATAATTTTCACCAAATTTACTACCGAAAAAGACCTTTACATTTAACACTTGTAAGAGTGTTTCTTCTAAATATAAAATAGACATTATTTTTTTTATTATTCATTTCCAAACTATACCAAAAAAGTTTTCATGTCATATTTATCATTATTATCGTCTATTCGTGTGCAAAAAATTTACTTCAGAAACAGGAGAAACCTCAACGGAGTTTTTCAAGTGAAATAACTTTTACAATCTAACTACTCTGCCCTTGCCAGATTTGGTTACAATCCATGCATACATGTTTACCTCGTCGATTTACAAGAATTGGAGCCACTCCCGAATTTTGGGATGTCAACATTTTGAAGCTCATTGTGGGGTTTTTTCTTTCTAATCCAAATTCTGCAGCATCAAGACCAAAGGAACCACTTGCGACGCTGCTGCCTTGAAGTACTGGTGGTGGAGTTTGGGGTCACAGTGATTCTTTCTGCGTTAGCAGCTGCCCATTTGCTGAAATCGGGGGAAGAAACAAGTTCTTTAACAGCTTTTTGCGTGGACTCTCTGGTAAATTTTTCCCATGAATCTTTTGAAAGTTTCCTCCTCTCGGGAGTGGTATGGAAGGTAGACGGGTAGACATCTGAATCTGACAGTTGATGACGTGATGTCCTGCTTGAACCTGGAGGAATGACAAGACGGTATATGTAAAAGAGCATCTCTGTTGGACAGCATGTATTGTTTAGACACAGATTAAAGCCAACAGGCAAACCTTTCATAGAATTGCATGAAGCCAGGTTGAATTGTTTGGGCCGAGGAGAAAGGAACTTTGAGCCTTCAGGCCTCTCAACCGTGTATTTATCACGAGAACCTCCAAATGGTGATAGATCAGGAACAAGTGATTCTCTATTTATGTTTCTCGCTAATTTAAACAACTTCCTGCAGATTTATTCCAAAGATGTCATTGCAGTTGCAAAATACAGGCAAAGGAATTTTTCATCCAAGGCATGGATATCAGAAAGTTGTAATGGATACACAGGATCATAATGAAACATCAAGAAAGATACTGCAGAAAGTATCAAATATATAATATCAAAACTTCATGGTTCAAAAACAGGGCAAGTGGATGAATGCCTTGCAGATAAAAACTATCTTCACAATGACCATAAATAAGAAGAATCTCTTCCTTGTGGCCAAGAACACAATACTTACATGTTCCTCATCATTTACTCTTGGGCCAAACTTTTCTTCCAAATACACGAGCAAAGAGAAAATTCTAATGGACATTATCTCGTAACCTATTGGATGCAGATCTATCTTGGTAACCGAAAACATGACCGGATTCCAAAATGGAAAAGGAATACTTACTTGTACATTTGACGCAGGAATCTCCATCTAAAAATTCTCCTTAGTATTGACGAGACAATTATTCCAGATATTAAAGCTTCTGCTGCCAGCAAGGGATCCAGAGAACTCTAAAACATGACAATAATCAAATCTGTAAGAAACCTTCATATCCTAGGTGTATGTATGGACAAAAGATTGATCTTTCATCATAAATGAAAACTTGAAATCTTCTATGTAGAGGTACCTGGATAATTAACACAACAGCCAAGACACGAATGGACCAGGCAACAAAATGAGATGTGCTTATATCAACGGATCCATCTTCTGTCAAGACAAAACTGCGGACAGCCCAGAAACCCATCCATGCTCCAGTAAAAGCAATAAAAGCCAGCAGAAAAATCGCCAACTGCAGTTTCATAAAGCAAGACTTGTTTAGCTGCTTGGCAGGCTACACTTCACTAAGCACTAATCATCAGCCGATATAAAGTATCCACCAAATTGTAAAAAGAAGGACCGCGATTAATGGCATCAACTTTCCCGGATGTTAAACAGAAAAAGATCCACATTACATGATAAAAGTACAGCAGCGCTATTGTACAACACATTCTCCAATAGCCTACTCCAGATCATAGAGAGCAAAAATGACTAAACTATGTTAGAATCTTTCTCAACTACTCAATGCAATGACAAGGTGAACCTTGCCTGATAAATATACAATAAGCATAACATTTATTAATACAACATTGGCTTAACAGGCACTCATCTGAAGCAGGCATAGATTACTAGAGATGTTTTTTTCATCAAAAAAACTACACCATTACTACTCGCATCCAGAGGAGACCTGCTTTTTGTGTATCAAAGTTTACAGCTTCAGACTTGCTAGTAAAAATGCACACACCTAAATGTTAACTAGTATAAAAATGAAACATAAAACCAGAATCTTCTCTAGAACAGAGATGCAAGCCCAATATCACAATACCTATAACTTACATACAGGATAATACATGTCTTCGCTTATCCCCATCTCCATGAGTATTGAATGCAACAATCCTGGCAAGTAGCGAAGTAGAAAAGTTCCCAAGCCAACCTGAACAAAAATGATGATAAAATAAAAATGAACCTTCTTTCGATGGTGAATAAAAATCTGAAAGTGAGATGAGAAAGTTGATACACACAAGTGATGAGTATATAAAAATTGCAAGCGAGCTCTTTCGACCTGTCGGCAGAAGCTTCATTCCCTGTCAAAAAATTCAATTCTTTCATTAATAACCTGATACCAATGATGTGAAGAACAGGCTCACAGAACTCAGAAAACCATACTGAAAATCATGTGGTGGAAGAGATCCAATTGGAACGTTTCATACTTTTTAGTCCAATTCATTTTGAGTGCACTTTTAATCAGGATACCGATTTGAACCAGAGAGAAGAGGCAAATAACACAAAGAAATGCATATAAAGGAAAAAATAGTAAGTATTGACTATATCTGTTAGAAGTCAAGTAACATGATTTCGACTCCAAGCATTTATTGAAAAGGTCAACAAATTTTAAGAAAAACAAGGAAAAAGGATGGCTAACTGGTACAATCGTACTTCACAAATCCAAGAATGAAGGCAGGAAAAACACATTACCTGAAAAAGGACCACGAGTATTACAAGGATGATTCCAATTGCCATGGCACTGCTGTAGTAAAATACCAAAGACTTGCTTAAAGAGGATGCGATGCTTAGCATAACCACTCCCAGGATTAAGAATATCACACGATACAAGAAAAACCCTGCAGAACAAAAGAACAGGGTTAAAAAAAGAAGAAGAAAAAACAAATTGCTAAGTACAAAAAACTTGACACATTACTCCTGAAACAAAGGGTACAATCGAGATGGAAAAAGAAACCTTCTTCAATTGACAGTTCAAGGGTTTCCGAGGATGAACCAGCCATCCTTATATCTAAGAACTTGTGGGCATAAGGTGACATGGCTCGAACCCATGAACCACCCTTATCAACCTTCTCCCACTCGCCCTGCGGACACATCCCTATAGCACGAGACGCATTCCTGCAAGGAAAATGAAGCAATGGCTATCAACTCAACATTGCCATAGTAAAATCAGTCAAAAGCATTGCTATTTGCGAACAGAGACGAAAAAACTCACCTGTGAAAACAAACCTCAACAATGGGTCTGCGAAGAGTGGAATTAGAAGGTGAAATTTTGAGCTTCAAAGAATGAAAAAACTTATTCAAATTTTTAAGCCTCGGAAACCCATGGACATCAACTCTTTCGCAAAGCACCCATGTCCCCGGCTTTGTCCCCGGAGAGTTCACAACTTCCAAGCTTGGAGAAATTTGCACTTTACTGCTACTGGCCTCACCAACAACTGCAAAACCCAAAATCATTAACCAAAATGCTGTTAATTACACTAACCAAACAGGACCCAATTTTCACTAAATAATGAAACACTAGATATCAAAATTCTTTGTGATTTAATAAAAATAGAAAAGAAGAAGAATCAAAAAGAGGAGAGCACCTAAGGAGAGTTGATGTGGAAGGGCGGATGATGAATATATTGAAAAGGTGAAAAAGAGGAGAAGGGAGAGAATGGAAAGGTAGGGTTTTGCAGTGTCCATGGTTTCTCTCTTCTGCAGAGAAAAGGCGCAGGAAAATAGAAAGCAGTGAGGAGGGTATTTTCGCTATTTCAGTTATCTAACTTCTTGTGAGAGACTAGTCGGTTACAGTTTTGGGCTTTCCGGTGAAACCCGAACTCTACATGGGCTTCTTTCTTTTGTAGCTAGAGGGAGAGTCGGGCTAATACTGGTATAATAGTTTTGGTAAGAGATTAATTTCATTGGATTTGGGGATTCTTTCATGTTTTCAAGAAAATATAACCGCATGTGTTTCAAATCATAGCGTTTATTCAACTACTTAAATTAGATAATAAAATTAAAATTATCAAAAATAAATTATTTTTATTTTTATAAATACAATAAATTATGATCATTTAATTTGAATTTAATAATTTAAATTAAATCAAAATGATAATCATGTTATAAAAGAAATATGAATTCAATTTGATTATCACACTAAAGTGGTGAAGCGAGAATTTATAATGAAAGCCAGAAAAAGATTAAAAATCTTTTTAATAATGCAAGAAATTCACTTAATGCTTTTTATTACCTATTACTATATGGGTAGTCCACACTGCAACGCGAGCAAGATCGAAAAAAAAAATGTCCAGTTGTTGCCATCATGTTTCTAATAACAAGAAAAATCATAATCATTATATCTAAATTAATTTTCAATTCTAAAAAAATATCAATACTAAAACATTTCCTCATAATCTCTAAATATGATAGAAAATTGATTCACGCTGACCAAATTATTATTTTAAACATGAATAAAAGGGAAGATACAAGTAACCGAGAACTTTTTGACATTTTTATTAAAAACTCATCCCACTAGAAAAATCTTGAAATCATTTTACTTGAATTTTTATTTATTTTAAGTTTTAAATTAAAATATGTAGGAGTTCCTCTAAAATAACTAGATTAACATTGTGAATCTAAAGATAAACCCAAACGATCAGTTAAAGTATAGTTTGATTTAAAAAAAAAATCAAGGTTGAGACATGAACATATTGGATCAATCTATTTTTACGACTTGAGCTACTAAACTTGTAACCTGTGTCAAGGACTCAATTGAGTTTAGTAAATTTTTTTAATTATTTTTTAATTTTATTATATGATAATAAAAATTGTCACTCGTAAAAAACAGAACACCAACCCAATATTGAGATATTTTTTTAAGACCATAATAACTTCATGCCAAGCAAATTAAAATAAATTAGGAAGCACATTTCACAAACTTGCAACATGGTTCATAGACTCTAATGCGTTTAATGATTTTTTTCTTAAACTATATTTTATTTAATTATCCGATAATAAAAATAAATGATCGCAAAATTGAGTTTCAGTCCAATTTTGAGCGTTTGTTTGGAATCGCAACAAACCCATACAAAGCAAAATAAAAAAAATATGAAATCTAATTCTCAATTAACCCAAGTTAACATGTCAAACCAGTAATCTGGTTTATGGACTCCGCTAGTTTTAATAACTTTATTTTTTATAAAATTATTTTTTATTTAAATATATGAAAAAAAAAGCAACATTCATAAAATCAAGCACAAACCAAATAATAAAGAGTTTATTTAAAACCACGATAAACCTACAAAAAAAAAACTGAAATAAATTATGAAATCCAATTCAAAACTAATAAAATATTGAAGGATAAAATTGAAAATAATAAATAATAATAAAAAATAAAATCAATACTAAAAGTTGAAAATGGGAAAATCAACAAAAAAAAGGATCAAACACGCAAGCTTAGGCCTTGTTTTTTTTCTTTTGAAAAAAAAATATAAGAAATAACAATCTTCCTATTATTCTAGATTCGAATTATTCCACATGGTCGAAAAAGTTGACCTGTTAACTCATAGGCTTAAAAATCTTATTTTCACTCGTATTTTTAACTGAAAATACCTAAGAAACACCATATAGTGTTAATAAACCCATTTATGGTCTTAGATTAGCATTTAATAGGTTTAAAAATAAAAAAGCACCCGAACCAAAATCATTTTCCAATATTTAATTTACTTTTTTCAGCAATATAAAGAGGGAAAAAAAAAAGCTAAATGAAACTCACCTCATCGACTACAACTTATTGACACCAAGAACAACTAGTTTCACATTGAAAACAAGTTATTTATCAACTTTCTCTCTCCTTCTTTATGATCTTGTGATTCTCTCTCCTCTCTCAAACATGTAGACTAAAATATGAGCAAAATAAATGTTTGGACCAAATTAATTTATGTCCAAACTAAAGGGATTAATTTTTTTTTGATAAAATCTGAAGTCATAAAGGTGCTAACACCTTTTTTTTTTCATGTCTTCTCATTATTTTTCTATTTCAATTTTGGTATGCTCATTTTCAATTTTTCTTAGATAGCAAAATAATTTATTTATTTTTTTGTGAAATCAAGTACCAATTTAATTATAGGATTTTTTTATATATATAAAAAACAAATTGAGATAGCTAAATAAAAAATATATTGAAACAAATCACCAACTCTCAAATTTCAATAAACTCAACATTGAAATATCAAATTGAAAATAAAAAATATTTTATGGTCAAGGACAAAAAAAGAGAGAGCAAGAGGACGGAAGCTAACACCATTGTATTTTCTTAAATAAAAGGCCTACCATTTCTTTTATAATTTTGATCATCTTATTTTTAATTTATTAAAAATAATAAAATTAATTTTTTTTAATCGATTACTAACCCAATACCAAAATTTCTTTCAAGAATTTAATAGGCTTATATAAAAGTAAATAAAAATAAATTACCAAACCTAAATCTCAATCAACCTAACATTAAATAATAAAATAAAATAAAAACTAATAGCCTAGATAGAAGATCAAAATGATAAAAAAAAAATATATGGGAATCCATCTTCTTTCCTCTTAGAAAATATAATAAAAACACCCGAGTCCTCTTAATTTTGTTATATATATAATGTTTGAACCGGGATATTCCAAGTAAATGATTGAGAAGGAATATTTTGAAAAGATATTTTGTATTTTAAGATGATAATTCATAATAAATTTGTAATGGTTGGATAGTGGAAACATTTTAGAGGTCAAATAAGTATATGATATAAGAAGGCTATCGCTCATCGTATAGCCCAAATTCAACGAATCTTCCGATAAAAAAATAAAAATCACATCCAATGCATGTGTACGATTGGGAATTGTTGTGGTCTTAGTGCATGAAAAATAAAGAAACAAAAAAAATCTATAAACTTCCCAATATTATAATTGGAGGATACATCAAAAGCGAGTTGATCGTGGATCATAATCAATTGATCAATGGGCAAAACAGTTTATTTAACCCCTTTTACTTTGTTAAATGGGAAAATGGAAGCTAAGTGGTGATACCACCAAGATATGTTGCTTCTTCTTTTCTTGTTCATATTTATATTTATCCCAATATGGTTCGTCGTGGACCGCAGGTGTCAGTTCTCCTTTTTACCATATGCTCGCTCGATCACCATAATCTCCATTCATGCCTGTCCATTACGCCTTGCTCCTCTACCGACCATGATCGTTCTCATTATTCAGCCTCCTCATTAAAATCTTTCATTTCGTCGACAACATGTTATGCTAGCGGATAATTAGAATTATCCTTCTAGTTATTTGATAGAATTTATTTTAAAAAACCCTCAAGTTTGAACTCAAGAATATATAATCTATGCAGTTATCATTTGCTACTGCATATGTACTGATATATTCCAAATGCATTTGCTTTTTATGAAACCTTATTAAGCATTTTAATATTTGCACTTCTTTCTTTCATAAAAATACAAAATCTATGATAAAAATTATCTATAGATTTCCGCATTATTATACGAGAGAGATGAATACGTTTTCTAATATATTGAATAATCCCTTGATATTCTATACAATTAGAATCTTGACTTTTTTCCAAAATATACCACCATCTACATTACATTACGGTTAGGTTTGGAAACACGATTGTGACTACGTTTCTAAAAAATTTAATTTTTTTGTTTTTTCTAAAATTTAATATAATTTATATGTTTAAGATCATTTTGATGAGTTGATATCAAAAATAATTTTTAAAAAATAAAAAACATCATTAATATATATTTTAGTACAAAAAATTATTTAAAAATCACCCGCAACCACACTGTCAAACACACTCTAAAAATCAATCTGCTTCTGTGAAGGAACCCTGCATTCACGGAAAGTCCAGACTCGAGATCCGCCTATCACCTACCGAAATGGCATCCTAAAATCCTTTGAAGCAAGTTTTCAAAGCTTTTACTTGAAATTAAGACTAACCTTTCTCAGAAAATATTTAGCATAGACTAAGCCCCGCTGATATTTAATTGCTGGGTTGATATGCAATGCAAGACCACCAAATTAACAACACACACACACACACACAAACGTGCTAATTACACTTAAGCAAAGGGGATTATCCATATATACGTAGGAGTCCAAATGAGTTACATATATCTGGCGACAGAAACACCTAGCTAGGTCTAGTAGTGGAAACTGATTAATGTGCATGTTGATGTTCTAAAAAGAGAAGAAATTAAGGGTGGTGGGCGAGCTAGAGAATATGAACGTATTGAGGAGAGTTGAAGGAAGGGCATGTTCATGGAAGAAAATGGCAGGCAGTGCTGACTGCTTAAGAGGGTTTAACTTGTGTGAAAGATAGTGGAGAAGGTGCAAGGTCGTGCTTTTCAAGTTCCAGTTTCTGAAATGCTCTGCAAGGCTGGCTTCCATTGCCCCCCACCACCAGCACCAACACCATAATGCATCCCCACTCCTCCTCCTCTGCTACTGCTGCTGCTGCTGCTTGTACTGCCACCATTGCTTCCCAGTCGGTTAACCTCCTGCTCCACCTGCAAAAAGAGAAAAAAGAAAACTCAAATGGACAAATACCATACATGAGACAATAACAATTCAGATTTTCACACGTGCACTGTTGTCCATTTCATTATTGATCTCTTCTTTTTAATAAGCATTCACCATTTAAAATCTTGAAATACTGGAAAACAAATCAAGCATCTTTTGATTTGTGGGTACACGTTAACTTTGTCCCTTGCGAACTGGACAAATAATGAAAAGACTCCATGGCCAAGGACTAGCTAAGCTAGCTACCCTTGCTTGTAGTAGCCCTCTACTACACACTGTTGAAGCTGCAGCCAGTTGTAAAGTGGGAGAAAATATGATCATCGTGATTAGTTAACAAGCACTTGAGATGATGATTTAGTTTAATATTGCAAGCTAATCAATCATTGAAATTAAAGTTCTGATTTAGCCAAAATATGTACAGAAATAAAGTTGCAACTCCAATAGGGACATGCTGTGTGGTATTCTTGTTTTTTTAAGATTTTTAAAAATATATTTTATTTTAAAAAGTATTAAATTAATAGTCTTTATATTTACGATGTATAAAAATTTAATAAATTTCCATTTTTTGTTTTGCTATAATAATAATAATAATAATATTGAAATGAAACGTAGACAAAAACATATTTGATGAAGAGATAAAAACAAAAATGAATTTTTTACTTTTTAAAATAGAAATTACATGAACATATATATTTCTATCGTCTACTTCTCTTCGATCCGGTAAGGTAACCAAACTAAACTTCTATAGAGGAGAAACAAGAAACTTGGATGTAATTTGCTAAACTAATTGTTGGGTTTTGCAGTCTAAGTGCGTCTAAAACCATAATGAAGACTCTATCTGGCTACTACGCATCTGCGGAGCAAATATGTGTTTTTGCCATTAAAAACATTGTTTTTTATACAGTTCTGATAATTACACGAGACATGACAAGAGCTGAACAAAATCGCCCTCCAACCTACCTGGCCAGTGCCCATAAAATTCTATCCTATATCCTCTCCTCTCTTTAAAGCTCTGACAAGACAATTTTATTGACCTAAATCCTACACGGCAACAATGGGCAGAATTTCCCTTGTCTTTACTCTTTGTGCACGTGAGAGCTCATTAACCAGCAGAAGCAAACAAGAAACCATGATGCTCCACGATTAGAGAGCTCTATGTAGTCTAGAAAATGCAATCATCAGGAATTTAAATCTCACCTTTTATTTTTAACTATGATCACGAGCTTCCTCAGACGTTAAGGAAGCTTGTTTCATTTTCATTGATAAAAAGAATTATGATGACAGTGTCAAGAAATCTTGAGGGAAAGAAAATCTGTGCTAGGCTCTTTGCTTTTCTTTTCCTTTTTCAATTCTGTCCCTACTTTAATTAGGTATGCCTTTCTAAAATCTACTTTCTAATTGAAAAGAAAGATGCTTTAATAAGTTGAGAAGACACAAGATTAATAAGGAAGATGCCTTGTCCCTCCCTGGTAAAAAAAAAAAAAAAAAGAAAAAAGATTTGAAGCTTCTTGGCCATGTTACCTTGATGGAATTGGAGTTGTCGGAATTAGAAATGGGGTTGAGCAAATCTGACGAGTTCTTCCTCTTCATTTCTCCTCCAAGCCCTCTACTCTCTTTCAACAACTTTCCCAATTTCACACATTTTTTTGCAGCAAACTCTTTCAACACATCTGGAAGCAAAAGGAATTAAATTAAAAAGGTTATTGCCAATTATATATGTATAATGTAAATAATTACCTTCAAAACTGACAAGTCGATAAACATGACCAATGAGCAAAGTATCATCAGGTCGAAGAAGCTTGAGCTGTTTCAATGGCAACCCGTTTTCTGTCCTCGTTGTTGGTGATGTTACAACAAGTGCCACATAGTGACCTGGATTCGAGTTCATGATTTCATGAGCACTAACAGACCAGTAAATCCTCTCGATCTTGTTTCCCGGATGTTGTATCACGACAGTTGCCGCCTCCGCTGCTTGACAATTTCCCATGATCTTCTTCTTGGTTGTTTTGATCCAAAGCAAACGAGCAAGAAATGAACTATATACGTGTATATGTATAGCCTTGAATGCCGGAGGTTGCTAGCCAGAGGGCAATTAGGTTTATACAGAAGAATATTTAATAGGGCTGACGCTTGTTCACGTTCAAGATGTACGGCAAGAATCCAGCAGAGATGTGACAAAGAGATTCACTGAAAATCGAGAGGGAAAAAAAATACTAAAAGAAACCACAAAACAGCAACTTTGCAGAATTTCCTGATCGCAAAGTACTACTACTAGTCTACGCTACCTAGCTAGCTGATCAGCCCAAAACAACGTTCCTAGCTCAAGGCCTCTGATCATGTCATGTCGCGTGACGCATACAGTAATAGCGTGTGTGAGATTGAGATCAGAATTTTTGGGGGTTGGAGGTGAAAGAAGGAGACGGAGAAGATTAGGCCGGTGGGGGGATTTATTGTATGATTGAACAAGGCAGAAAAGGTAAGAAGGCTTTCATAAACGTTTCGCTTTTGTTTTGCATGAAATGTATTCTTGGACCATACACGATGGAGGAGTGGGGGCAACGCACGATTCCTAGCTTGTTATTTATACTTGTGTGGAGAAGTGTGTTTGGCGTTCTAGTGTTATAAAAAGTACAGGTAATATCGTATTTTTATAATTAAAGTTTCAAGCGAATTTTAAGTGGAATTAATTAACTATAAAATATTTGAAGGGTCAAATATTTTGTTCTTATTGATTGATAGTTTGGTAAGTCCTTCATAAAACGTGTTTAGTGATTTTTTAAAAATTAAAATTTGATTAAAAATAAATTTACAAAAGTGCATCACTAGAAATTAAGCTGTTTAGTATTATTATTATCCAATTAATGTTCTATATTTCAAGTATAAGCCATCGTATTTTGCTTAAAATAAAATCTTGATCATAACTTAAAGTGAATTTTCAAAGTTCAACTTATTAATGCAGCTTTACCTAAACCTCTTAGTACTTGTTTGGAAACATAATTAATATTGTTTGGCATGCATAGTCGCATACTATCCAAGTATGGTTTGAAATCAAGGAGCCGTTTCGTATACGGATTTATATATATATATTTTTTAATGTGATTATTGAAAATGTAATGTTTTTTTTAAACAAATTGAACCGATAATGTGTTTTTATTATATTTGACTCATTCACGTTAACTTAATAAAAATTACTATTTAATTATTATAATATTTAATTTGTCAACATGGCATTTCTTCTAAATAACCGTACACATAAACAAATTTATAATATATTGATTATATTTAAAACTAATATGTTTAATTATATTCAACTAGTTAGGTGAATCGCGTTACGCCGCGAGTCAAATTTTTTTCTTTATAATAATATAAAAAAACAAAAACAAAAAAATATTGAGTTTAGCAGCAACACTAGACCTAAGAGCATTAGGTTTGGCTGCAACAATAAATTCAAGAATATTGGATTTGAGTCTGACTATAACATTAGATTCAAGAGCTTTGGGTTCCTTTTGAAAGTCAGACTCAGACACACGGGTCTGCAACCCCTACGGGGGTTTGCAAACTTTAGGTGCAGATTGGCAGACCCACAAGCCTTGGGTTTAGACACCAGACCCTAAACATGAGGTCTAGCTGCCTTGCCCGACTCGGGCACTTGGGGCATGGTAGTCATGCCATTCCCCGGCGCTTGGGGTAGGTAGCCTTGCCATGCCTCATTGGTAGCCTTATTATGCCTCAATAAAACCTGAATTAATCATTTTATTTTCAATGATTTTTTTAATGTCAAATGCATCCCATAAAAAAAAATCTTATTTTAAAATAATATAAAAATAAAAACATTAAAATAAAATAAATAAAAAATCGTATTTCCTCCCACGACATGCGATCCCCATCATATAAGAAGGGAATCGCATTCCTAGATTTGGAGGGAATGTGATGTAACAATACATCTCCAATCCCTTAATATTTAACATTTTTAATAAAAAAAACACAAATATTTTTAACATCAAAGGCTACTAATTAATTAGTAGGAAAAAAATCTAAAATATCTCCATACCAAATGATCCCTGGTTTTGTTTTGGGGATGCAATGGCCACACAGAGACTTGAATATGGGTGTGACCAGCAAAAGTTGAAGATTCGACCTATGCAGTCTACAAAACAAGATCAGCATCTCTGGCCTCTCAATGTTACAAAATTTTCTCCATGTCTAGAAAAGCATTATTTTTTTTTAAAGTGTATTCTAAAAGTTAAAAATGTTAAAATATTTTTTTAAAATGTTTTTTTTATATAGTTTTAATGTTCCAGTGTTGCAAATAAAATAAAAATATAAAAAATTATTTTAATATATGTTCAAATAAAAAACACAATATAAAACACACGGTGAGCTACTTTCATGTACAGATTAGACAGATTCCATGAATTTTGTACACTAAATTGTATCGTAACCACTCTCTGCAATGCAATTCAATTCGTCGGGGTAAATTTTTCTTTGACTAATAAAGGCGATGTTAAATGGCACCATAACGTGTTCAGCTGGGCAATCCTGGCATGCATAGCGTGGAGGAGAGTTTTAAATGCAAAGCATTTAGGGTTCCAATTAATGGGTGTATTCATGGTCGGCTTGATGGATGCGATTTTTCACAGGGAAATTAATGGGATATTTTCTTCTTTTTATTATTATTTATTTAATTTTTAACAAGAAAGAATGGAGCTTGAGCATTTATACTTGTTGAGCTCTACATCATAGCGTTACCCTTTGCATCTTGCTTTCTGATCCCTTCGGAGAAGAGCATGGTGATAAACTTTGAATATTTAAAGGTTAGATCATCAGCTCTACAAGGAAACTCCTTGAGAAATTTCCTCCTCTTCGTTGCCTTTATTCTTGGGTTTTTGTATTAATCCTTGATAGGCCATTAGTTTTGGTTAGTTTATGGGAACCTAACTAACCCTAATCACATCTAACAACAGCTACAAAAAAAAAAAAAAAAAACCCTATCCATGCCAAATGGTGGCTGTTTGGTATTGAGATGCGGCACGGTGTGGTGGTCATGCCTACCATTTGCATGTGAGAGGAGGTGAGATTTTAACAAACTCTCAAGCTGTTCTTGTTGAATTTGTCCTTCAATTATGATTTTTCCAAGCGGTTTTGAATTGTATTTCAAATAACATTTAATGAAAATAAAAAAAAAATTATACTTTTAAAAATTATAAAAACACTATCTTAATATATCTCAAAACAAAAAAAATATTTTAAAAAATAATTAATAGAGCATTTTCAACACTCCCATTAGGTAATAAGGCACTCAATTTGAGTATGATTTTGTTGATTTTTATGTTAGCCGGTCAAATTTGTTTTGGATGGTAAAAGTTCATTACCTAGAATACATATAGGATGGCCTCCACTTACATTTACACACTATCCTGTATTTTTTTTCATAGTTATTTTAAAAAAAAGAAATTTAATATTAAAACATTAAAAATATCAATTCATAGTTTTTTTAATTGCAACACAACCCACGACACTCTCAAATCTCAATCCACCATTTTGCATTAGCAGAAAATAAAATAAAATAAAATAAAATCATTTGAATACGGAGTGCCAACCATATTTCCTAACCATCCTGATGGCTACTGTAATATATTAATCTTTGATTTTAAAGGATTCAGTTCTATTTATCTTTATTATTTATACCCTTTTTCTCTGTATTGTTTTTACAAATATATTAAATTGATAATCCTTGAGGGGCGTAACTTAATTGGCCAAACTCTACGTTTGCTCTCTAGATCTAGATCACCAGTTTGAGTCTCATAAATTTCAGGGTCTGTAGGATTAGTTAAGATACATACAAGCTGGTGTGGACACCCATACTAATAAAAAAAATTAAATTGATCCTCATTTATCCTAGAATAAAGCATTATTTTTTCATATATTCTCTTTCAAATTGATAGGCATGTCTTAGTATATAACTCAAACCTTTAAAAGACATAAAAAATGAATATAAGTTTTTCAATACCATACAGCAATTTGTTTTTTTTTTCAAATTTATATATTTTTTTAATGTAATCTAGTCAAGTTTGAGTTTTTTATGTGAGGATATTTCTATTAGCTTGTATAAGAATATTAGAAACTTGGCCTGAAATATAAAGACAAGTTGAACTATGATAATTCATAGTTTACCTCCTCCAGGTTTGAGCCAATAAACTTTCGTTTGTATCAATTACCTCCTAAACTTTCATTGAACTTTCAATTTACTCCCTTTCCGCCCATCACTTTCCCTAACCTAACAGAATGATACGATTTTTTCATGGTCACTCGTGTCAATTCAACCATTGTTTTAAAACCTTGACACCTAATGGTAAAAATAAAAAAAATGTAAAAAACATGATTAACCCGGTTAAAAAACACACTGAATTTATTTTAATTTTAGTTTTATTTTTAAAAAATCTAGAGTCCATCCTCTCAATCCAACCCAGAACCGAGAACCGGCTCGATTTAAAAACTATAAAATTAGCCCGAAGTTGTTGGTAAAAAAACAAGAGCACAATTCTCGAGTTAAAGCATCTCTCCGGTGACATTTTATTTATTAAAAGAAGAAAAATCACAAGACAAGAGGCCCAAAATTGCAATGAATATTTCACTTGCTTTTTAATGACACGCCTGAATTATACATGTTTTTGTATAGAATTTATAAAAAAAAACCCAGTAAGAATTCAACCTCCAATTACGTTAATCTAAAACATTTACAATCAAGGAATAATATTTTTTATTTATGAATATTTGGCTATTCCCAGAAAAATAAACGACTTATACATTGTATTTAGAGTGTTAAGGCCTAAGGGTGCGTAATATTTAATTATTCAGTTTAGAATATATAAACATATATAAAATGCACGAGGCACAAGAGCTACCTTAATAAATTTATATTAATAAACATTCAAGAAAAAATAAAAATCGGCTCAACAAAGAAAGGCTAGTTATGCTTTTCCTTGGATCTGAGCCCGTCTCCTAGGACCATAATTCACAAGCCTTCTCCACAGGATTAATGGTGTGCATTTTAATTTTCTTGGGCCGGAAGATCACCTCACCAGATCTCCCGGCCCAATATACATCTTTATAAGACTAAAAACAGCTTGGAAACGTCGTCATTTTGGTTAAAAGAAGTTTTTCCACAAGATTGGCACCGAAAAGGTACGCCGCTTGAGTGACCACGTGGAAATCACCAATTTGGTTATGTCTGTAGCTTTTAGTTGTGGCCACGTGTTTGGTATTATTTTCAGAAGTTATAATTTTTAATTTTTAAAAAGCCACAATCATAGCTAAAAACCATAATTACAGCTAAAAAACGCAACTTTCCCAAACATGCCTTAAGCAAGCCTGTATTATTGCAGGAAATTTGGATACAAGACAAACACTGCAACAGGAGTTCAGTCAGTGCCTGTCTTAGAATTGGCCCTACAGCATTTTGGCTGCTCTTCAAGGAAGCTTCATGCAAATTACCTCAATGCTGTGATTTGTGAAGTGTCAGAATCAACAGTGTTGTAATAATCTGTATAAATTACATACAAAGACACCACAAGCAACGAAAAAGTTCTGAACCTTTCCTCCAATGCGTGACAGGAAAAAAAGATGTTGATCAGTTCAATCGAGTAAAAATCAGCTACAACATGTCTGTCTCGGCAGATGTTTCCACTCCTTCTGTTAATTTGTACTGCAATGAAACAGCTGGTGATGCACTTTGTTCCAATAATGCTGATGGCATTAGTGAAATCAACTCTGCATATTTTCCAGTTGATAACGACGAGAGCTATATCGATAACATCCTCGTTTCCGAGCTTCATCAAATGCCAGAAACTGAGCTAGTTACTCGATTTCCTGACATTCCAGAATCTGGTTCTGCTCATCAAGACACGCTGAATTGGATGTTGAAGGTTGATGCTAGTGTTTTAATCCTACTCCCTTTCGTATTTTTTTCTTTCTTCCTTGCTAAGTAGACTCTTTCTGCTTTGCAGGTGCATGCTTACTGCCGGTTTAGGCCCGAGACAGCATATCTCTCTGCTAACTATTTTCATTGTTTCATATTATCTCATACTTTGCAGGTAATGTGTTCTTAACTTTAAGATGATCATTATTGAATTATAGTGTGATTAATGGCTAATTCATCATACAGACATAATGTGACTAGATTGGAGCCACATGCATATAGATAAAACAAGAAATAGGCATCAAAATCAATAATTGTCTATTCTAATATATATTAGGATCATGTCCAAATGATTTGACAGAATTTAGCCACTCGATTTCTCATTGATTGGGTCATTAATTGTTGTTTCGTGCAGAAAGGTAAAGGATGGCCCCTGCAGCTATTAGCAGTAGCCTGCCTATCTGTAGCAGCAAAACTGGAGGAAACAAGAGTCCCATCTCTTTTAGACATACAAACATTGGAACCCAGATTCTTATTTAAACCAAGTACAGTTCGAAGGATGGAGCTTTTGGTCATGGGCAGTCTCAGGTGGCGATTACACATCATTACACCTTTCTCTTTTCTGCATTATTTCATTGCTAAGCTTTCACATCTCAGCCCCAGAAGTAAAAATCTCATCTTAGCTCATTCATCCGATCTTATCATCAGCACATGTAGAGGTAATTCCTAGGGTAATTAAACCTTTCAATCTCTTTTACACATACAAGAATTACAGCTAGCTTTGCATGAATTCTTAACAGTGATGAATATCGTGGCTTATACACCATCCACAATAGCAGCAGCTGCAGTGCTATGGGTGACTGATCAGACTATTGGTTGCCCCAAATTGGAGTGCTTTCACAACAGAATGAACAAGGTAAATCTCCAATATTATCTTCATTAAATCTGGTCAGGGAAGTGTAAGAACGACTTCTGATGATTAACTTGTTCTTATGTGTATAAACTTCTGTCTGTAATAGATTAAATGGAATCGAAGTAATAGAATTACGGTTTCATGACAAAAATGGAAACAGGAAATGGTGCGAGGATGCTACAACCTTATTAAGCAAAACACGCCTCAATTGTCTCGTGGTAAAGCACTTGATGCAACCATCCCTGGGAAATGTCTTGCGAAGAAATGCTGTAGCAAGGATTTCAAGTCAAGCCAAGACATGTCTCCAAGCAAGTGCTGAAAATGGAAGTTGCTTACAGTATTTATATATCAAATTATAACAAATATATTTTAAAATTATCAACGCACTGGATCGACATGAGGGCTGTGCCCTAAAAATAGTCTTAAGGGAATCATCAAGCCAGTTTTTAATTATTAAATTAAAATATTATCTAGTCACGTATCAAGTCTGACTATCCACGTGCGTGTTCATCTATAAGAAATTAATTTCTTGAAATTTATAATGTGGACTACCAACCAAGATAAAACTCCAGAACCAGCACTGAACCGCCACCAACTCACACACGATCGAGCCACCAACGCAGTAGGGACCCAATACCAGCCTCCTCACTCGGTAAACACCGTAGACCCATTAAACCCCAATCTAAAACATATCCAAAGATAGCCTCCCTCTTCTCTATTTCAAGCTTTCAACCCGACAGCACCTACTCACCACCCGCTGACCAAAAACAATCCCATCACTAGCAGATTTTCTTCTCCACTACCGTTCCTTTGATTTTCGCAAGCTAACCCCTATTTTCCTCCTAAACCAGAAGAAGCAGATCTGTGTAAAAAATAAAATCCAAAACTTTGCTTGTGCCTCCGAATACACCGAAGCGTCACTTGCACGTGTCGCCATCCACGGGCTATGCGTGTCACCCACGCGCCGTCGTAAGTCGTCAATAATAATATAGATAAACCATTAATAATATAGCAACCACAGTGATTTAAGATAAAAGCATCAATGCGGTCTCTTTTAGACAGAATATTTTATGGGGATAGTATATTTTTTTAAAGTAATCAGTCTTGAATTATAAATTTTTTTTGGTTGATAAATTAAGATTTTTAACGATTATAATATTAAATAGGGAGTTTTTAAATAATATATTTCCATCTAAAAAGTTATATATCAATTTGTTTTAAAATTTATTGTGATATTAAGTGTAATAAAATTATTGATTTTAAAAAAATATATATTAAAAATATATTTTTTAAATAAAAAATATTTTTAAAATATACATAAAACAAAAATTAAAAGACTCAAACAATAATTATCACTATTAATTTTCCAGTGTTTTTGAATAATAATAGTAATCAAAGTATAATTGGTTTTTTAATTAACATGAATATTCTAATAGTTTTTTTATTATTATTATTGTGAGGTGTTCGGGTTAGCTTGCGTGCATCACGACTATTTTCCACGGTTCACTGGATATCCTGCAAGCCCAGGAGCAGGTAAGGCATCACGGGAGTGACAAACATGCATATAAAGGATTGAATCTAAAATAAAAATAAAATAAATTATACAATTAACCACAACAACTAAACCCTCAAGTGATATTTCAATAGTTTTTATTTAGCTCAGTTGATACACAAACTGCAAAATGACCAAAAGTTCGACCTAAATGGATCAGTACTGTGAACAATAACTATTAATAGGCAATGATAGATTGAATGGCAATCTGTTGTTCCACACGTCCTACGTGTCATCTGAAGTGCCTCTTTTGTGGGCCCTAAATGAGACGAAGCCGAGTTTGAGGAAATTTTGGTTTCCTGGATTTTATTATTATTATTTTTTTTCAATGAGACACGTTGAGGCTTGTATTATCGAGCTGTTCAATTCTTATCCTTGACCCGTCATCCTTGAATTTTTTTTTTATTTTTTTTAAAAACTAGCATATTGATTTTACGTCGGCTTAATCAATAATCATTATATTCATGAAGATAAATTAAACTTTAATTATAAAGTAAGGGTAGACCGGCTTGCAATATTATAATATTACTCATAAAGATATTTTCTGTCTTTTCGTTTTGGAATTGTTTTCTTTTTATCGAACAAGTCAAACGGTTAACTATTTGGTTTTCTATTAATTATATCCCTCACTATTACTCAATTAATCGTGTTTTTAGTATTGTAAAGCAGTTTTATTTTGAAAATATTTTTTAATTAAAAATTTATTAAATTAATTTTTTTTACCATGTTAACACCTTTCAAAACCACTGAAAGAAATTATCAATTTCTAAAGCACTTTGAATTGAATGTAACACAAAAATAAATACTCATCATTATGGATTTATTTGCGGTTATGGTTTAAAATATTTTTTATTTAAAAATATATTAAAATAATATATTTTTATTTTTTAAAAATTATTTTTGAGATTAGCACATGATTTAAAAATATAAAAAAATTAATTATTTTTAGATATTTTTAAATCATTTTGATATACTGGTATTAAAAATAAATTTTTTTAAAATTTTTTTTAATATATTTTTAAATAAAAAATATTTTTATAAAATAGCTATCACCGTAATAACAAATAAAAACATTTAAAACTTAGAACCCAGCAGAGACAGAAAAAAAAAACGGCAACAATAATAAATGCTAGCATTAAAGTTGCAGTGCCCATACTCCTCCTTTAGGGTAAAAAAAAAATTAAAAGTGTTGTAATTATTGTTTTAAAATTATTTTTAATTTGAAAATATATTAAAATATATATATATTTATTTTTTTAAAATTAATTTTGATATCATCACATCAAAATAATAATAAAATATAAAATATAATTAATTTAAAAAAACACAATTCTAAATATTACAAAAATTCTATTCATAATTATCACCAAATTTCAAATATAAATCAAAATGATAGGTTGACACATATAATCCAAAATCAATTATTTATTTTATATATAAAAAAACTAATTAATTATTAATATTTTTTTTATTTTAAAAATTATTCATTTATTCTCTATGTATTTTCTTGGAAAGGAATTAAGAATTAAAAATGTTTTTTTATAAATAATATATAAAATAAATTAATTTTTTAAATAAATTTTATACGAGACTTTAAGAGTTATCATAATTTTTTTAAAATAGTAATAAGACATTGTTATTATTATATTTATTTAATATAAAAATATCATAAGAAAAAATTACGTCAATTAATTTGAACTTATCACGGAAGCATAACCATCATAGGAATCTCCGCATTCAAAAGCATCCCTCTCTCTTTGTTCTCATTCTCTACTTTCCCACGCTTCTGTGTGTCGGTCTCGCTAGCTCTTTCTATAAGAATAAATTTGGCGTCTTCTCTCCTCTCTCTCTGTTTCTCTTCATTCTCCCACAGCCACGTGTAACCTTAAGGCTCGAGCAATAACCTTTGTGTTTTTATTTTTTATTTTTAGTTTTGCGAGCTTGTCATTTCTTTTGTACGTGAAGACTATCATCATCATCATCATCATCATCATCTGCGTTTTCAGTTTCAGTTTCAGGTACCGTCTTCTCATTTGGTTTCTTGCTTCTTTTCTATCCCCATTTTATTTTTCCTTCTTTTTCTTGGAATGAATTCGATAAAAGATGTCATCAACTTAGAGTTTCTTGAATTCTTATTTTTTTTTATGAATCTTGTGGTTTCCCTTAAAAAAACGATGAAATAAAACGTTGATGAATGATTCTGAATGTTCATCAAACGTAAACTTGGAAATCTTCAACAATATTAAATATACAGAGATATTATTTACTATATTAGGACTTGTATTCTTCTCCCTCACATAAAAAAATAGAATCTATGAATAATATATTATAAGATTTCTGGATTGCATTCAGGCAGTGTTCTAAGATAGAAAAAGACAGATCAGAAGAAACGTGTTGGTTAAAGAGATAGATACAAAAACATAAATTAAATTAGTTTTTGAAACAATTTTTTCAGTGAATTCCCGGAGACAAGTTTTTTTTCTGTCGTTTTTGTCTCCCTCTTTTGTGTCCTAGACAATCAAATGTTACTTGAAAATTGGGTGCTAGCTATTATTTGAAATGATCTGATATTTTTTTTATGGCATGCATGCATTTTTTTTCAACAGAGAATGGCTGGTGTAAATGAAATGATTGAGGGTTCGGAGCTGATAACTGAAACAATTGAGAAGCTCCCAGCAACTGTTTCAAGGGAAGGAAAAGGGAAGAGATTATGTAACAAAGTTCAGTATCAGCTTGTAGAGTACCATTCTTTGCCTGGATATTTAAGGGACAATGAGTTCATTGTGGGCCATTACCGTCCTGAATGGCCATTGAAGCAGGTTCTGCTCAGTGTCTTCACTATCCATAATGAGACATTGAATGTTTGGACGTAAGTTTCCCTTCTGTTAGGAACCCACTATTTCGTATTTTGAAGGAGTTAAAGTCTCTTGTTTTTTGTTTGTGCGATAACTGCTGTAGATGTTGGCAATACGTGGATTGTTGGGGCTCTTTACTGTTTAGAGAAGATTGGTCGCTTATGTTTCTTGCTTGATTTTGTGTTGAAAAGTTTGAGGCTTTTTGGATTTTGTATTTAGCAAAGTAGTGTTCTGTTTGTTTATGTGACCGTGATGTTTCCATTTGGAATGAGGAATTGAAGATAAGAGGACAAAAATCAGAGGATACAAAAATTTTCTTAAGTTTTCGTTCATAAGTTAGATGTTCTGCTTTGTGTCTTTAATTACAGATTATTGATTCACTGCAGGCATTTGATTGGGTTCTTCCTTTTCCTTTCCCTGACCATATACACTGCAATGAAGGTTCCAAAGGTTGTTGATCTTCATTCTCTCCATCTTCCAGAGGTGTTAAAAGCTGATTTGCACAGATTGCAAGAGTGCCTCCCCTCTTTACCCACCATGCCTGATCTTCACAAACTTAGGGAGGAGTTGAAGAGTACATTTCCTTCAATTGATATGCTTCCATCACTCTCAGGATGGCATGTTATGGACCTCCTATACAATTGTTTGCCTGAGCGGTTCTCACATGGTAACCAGACTGATGTTTATGTTCTGGTAACGATCTTTTTCCTCAATGCTTCGGATTAATTCTGTAATGACATTGAATTTCCTGACAATGAATTTCATATATCTTCATCTTTTCTTTACAAGTAAAAGTTAGGAAAAGTGTTTGGTAATTTTCCACTCTGTTCTGATCTTAACAAATGGAAGCATCTCATCGACAATTTAGTTTTAAAACTTGTCTCTGCCTCTGACGTTTTGGCTCTACCTGTAAAGGGCTGATTGCTAACTTGCTATTGTCTTCTGAGGTATTCTTAGTTTTAATCTTGTCATTACATATTCTAGCAAGAATGTTGTCCTTGAAATTCTTTCATCCTTTGCTTTTGTTGTGGTGTGTTGATTGATACTGTCCTGGGAACTGAATATTTGAAAGATCGAGTTTTGCCTTCTTTGCATTTAAAAGATTGATTAAACTTGTGCGAAATCAGAAATACGTAACTTGCCAATTACATGAGCTCTGAATCTCAAAACTTCTCAACTAAGTTTCTGAGCAACAGATAGCTTGCAACTGAAATTTGTGCTGTTTGCATAGAAGCCATTATTATGTTAAAAAGATAGTTCAAACTATATTGTGTAAATGCATTACTTTTTCAATGATGAGAAGTGAAAGCAACACTTATCTATACTCTTGGACTGCATTATTTGACAAGTAATTACATGTAACATAGTTGCATAAAACTAAGTTCTGCATAAAGTCACAGGAGAGCCTATTCGATGCTGAAGGTGCATTTTATTGAATGGGCTATCATATCTCGCACCAACGCTTTTTGCCAATATTTTAAGTCTGTCACACCTTAGCAGATCAAATGGTGTTTTTATGTCGATGATTAGATTTTCAGTCCAATCTATCAACAGTTGCAAGAAGAAAACTGTTTGAAAGAGTATTCTTTATTGATGCTGGTTTTATTTTCAGTGTTGGCTCTCCACCGTTCTGTATATTCAGTAGTTTGTGTTTGGAATCTTCCATCTAAACTTCTGTCTCTGTTTTCGTTGGTTTTCTTTCCTCATCTTGAACCTTGGGTTGGCTAATGTTTTTGTTTTTTTGTTTTTTTATCCTATTAAATGCAGCGTACCGTGAAGGAGGATGTTGCAAACATAATAGCACCCCTAATGATGATGAGGCCAATCACACGATGGCCATTCTATGCTTTCTTGGGCGGGGCCATGTTTTGCTTGCTAGCTAGCAGCACGTGCCACCTTCTCTCGTGCCACTCCAAGCGTTCATCATACATCCTGCTTAGGCTTGACTATGCCGGAATTGCAGCCCTTATTTCTACCTCCTTTTGCCCTCCGGTGTACTACTCCTTCATGTGCAATCCTTTTTTCTGTAACCTTTATATGGGGTTCATAACTGTCTTGGGAGTTTCCACAATATTGGTTTCGCTCCTGCCAGTGTTTCAAAACCCTGAATTTCGTACCGTTCGTGCGTCCCTCTTCCTCGGCATGGGTTTGTCCGGGATAGCACCTATTCTGCACAAGCTTATCTTGTTCTGGCATCAACCTGAAGCCCTTCACACAACTGGCTATGAGGTTTTGATGGGGATTTTCTATGGACTCGGAGCACTGGTTTATGCCACCAGGATTCCGGAGAGATGGATGCCTGGGAAATTCGACATTGCAGGGCACAGCCACCAGCTTTTCCATGTATTGGTGGTGGCTGGAGCTTATACTCATTACCATGCAGGGCTGGTTTACCTCAAGTGGCGAGACCTGGAAGGATGCTGAGGAAAGTAAATCCTGAATGCTAAAAGTAGTTGATGATATCGTAGATTAATGTCATTGTGTATCAATAAAACAAGTTTTAAGTTGATGCAGTGGAAAAGCGAAATGCTTCTCAGCTGTTGTTTGAGATTTTTTATTCCTAATCTTTATATTAATTTTGTGTGTCCGTTAAAATTAACTAATCTCAGAACCCAACTATGCTCAGAACCGTCACAGTGTCTGCAGATGCCTCACCAAGTTGTCTGCCTCCTCACATGGAGGAGTAGGCTATGGCTTACTGGTTGCAACTCTGGCTTGCCAATTCCCTTTCTCTGTTTTTTCCCCTAATTTAGTCATGAATCGGTCACTATACCTTAATTTTAATTACGAGTCAATTATAAAATGGTCCCATTACAGCCATAGTTCTCGCTATATCTTGTCTAAAGTCTCTAAACTCTGAACATCACACATGCCTCTCTGTTTTTCACACCCAAAATCTATTTTTACTCGTTTAAATGCTTTATTCTTATATTTTATAATATAAAAAATATGATGCAAAAAAAAGTAAAGGATAAAGAGTTTATTACATATTGATAATTTAAAAAATAAATCACTATAAATATAAATATAGAAAGACAACTAAAATGTTTAATTTTTATTTATCTACATCTTTGCTTGTTAAAAAACTATTATAACTCTTTATATATAAAAAAAATAAAAATTCCTAATAATACTGAATATAAAAAGTATTTCATTCAAATAAAAAAACTAAAAAAGATTAAAAAAATATGATGCAAAAAAAGTAAATGATAAAGATTTTATTACATATTACTATTTTTAAAGACCAAAATCACTATAAATATAGAAATACATTAAAATATTTAATTTTTATTTATCTACATCTCTGCTTTGCTAAAAAAAACTAAAAGTCATAATAATATTGAATATAAAAAATATTTCATTCAAATAAAAAAACTAAAAAAAATAAAAAAAAATATCTATTTTTTTAAAATGCTATACAAAGGCGGCTTCAAAGTGGATAAAAACCTTTGACAAAACTATAAATCTTCATTTCGAACTTGATATTTTTTGTTAAATAAAAATAATTTTTATTTTATAAAATATAACTGATAAATATATCTTATTTATTCCTAAGATTTTTTTTTATCAAGTGAGGGTCTCGAATTATTTTTTTATCATAATGTCATTTTGGTGTAGTTTGAATAATTTTAATTTTTTAAAATATAATTTTTAAATCGGATTCGAGAATGATCGCAAAGCCTTTTAAGTTGGCTAGAGAGCCTTAGAGCCATATATGCACGAGAAAAATTCAAAAATGATGCATATAAAATGTTTTAAGACTTTAGAGCTGAAAATAGGAGTATAAATGATATTTTCAAAATCTTTCCAGTGCCGTACATATAATAATGTTTCTTATAATTGTTTTATCGATATATTAATGGTAGGAGTGAGAAAAAAATTTAAAAAATAATTAAATTGAGAAAATTAAGAAAAATAATAATCGAACTGTGAAAAAAAAACTAATTAGAATTTTTAAAAAATAAATCGATTCGATTTTATAAGTCTGAAACTAAAAAAACAAATCGAACCGAAAAAACCCAGAGAAAAAACCGTGCCAAACTAGAACCGGTTGGTTTGAACCGGTTTTTATTTTAAAAAACCGAACCAAACTGAAACCGGTCGATTTGAATTAGTTTTTTTATTTTTAAAAAAATTTCAGTTTAGTTATTTTTTTGATAAAAACATGAACCGAATAAAAAATAATCACTCTTAATTGGTGGAATATTTTTTTGTTTGTGGTTTTTTCTAATTTTTTTTTATTAGTGTGTGAGAACGTAAATTTAAATAAATTTAATATAAGTAAAAATAAAACCTTAGAAAACAGAGTCCAAGTTTGAGAAAAGCTAAATAGGCGAGCTGGATGTAAGGAAATTGATTTAATCCAATTTAAAATAAATAACCTATGCAGAATAAATATAGAAAGACAGGTATCATGTGATTTCTACTTTCTAGCCCTAATTAGGCAGCCCGGCGCATTTTAGCCTCCCGGGCGCATGAAACCGACGCTTCTCTACTCTCCACTGTATTAATCACAAACAACAGAGCCTGCCTCCTTATTTGCTATAAATCCCACCAAAACTTGCTCTAAATTTAGGACTCAAGATTGGTAGGTGCTTTAAAGCTTACTTACGCAGTAAACTTGCACTCTCACTACTTGCCATAACACAAGCCAAACAAAATACTAACCTAGCTCATCTCTCTCTGTCATACTATATAGCTGCTGTTTTGTAAAATGGTCACGCCAGAATTGTCTCAAAGCAAGTCTCAGTTCTCTCCAATGGCTAAATCAAGTGTCAGAACCAAACCCTCTTCCTGTTTCAGTGATGGGTCTCTCTATCTTGGTGCTGCTTTACTGGCTTTTTTACTAGTTTGGTCACTTTGGTCCTATGCACTTTCTCACAATTTCGACCCCAAAACAAGTGCGAAATCTGTCGCCAACACCCATGCCCATGAATGCGTTCAAGAAAACCCTGAAGTCAGTTTACACTACGACCCACCAGACCAGACCTTCTATGACGATCAAGAACTGAGTTACTCTATCGAGAAACCGATCAAGAACTGGGACGAGAAGCGAAAAGAGTGGCTTAAACACCACCCTTCGTTTGCCCCAGGTGCTCGTGATCGTGTGGTTCTTGTGACTGGATCACAACCAAAACCATGTAAGAACCCAATAGGTGATCATTTACTCTTAAGATTCTTTAAAAACAAAGTTGATTATTGTAGAATCCACGGTTATGATATCTTTTACAACAACGTTTTGTTACATCCAAAAATGCATAGTTACTGGGCCAAACTACCAGTCGTTAAAGCAGCCATGTTGGCTCACCCAGAAGCTGAGTGGATTTGGTGGGTTGACTCGGATGCTATGTTCACCGACATGGAGTACAAGCTTCCATTACAACGTTACGATTACAAGAAACATAATCTGATCGTTCACGGGTGGGAAAAACTGATCTACGAGAAGAAGAGCTGGACTGCTTTAAACGCTGGCGTTTTTCTGATTAGAAACTGTCAGTGGTCCATGGATTTCATGGAGAAATGGAGCGGTATGGGTCCTATGAGTTCAGAATATGAAAAATGGGGTGAGATCCAACGGTCAGTATTCAAAGACAAACTGTTCCCCGAGTCAGACGACCAGTCGGGTTTGACATATTTGCTTTACAAAGATAAGAGTTTAACGGAGAAGATTTACTTAGAAGGGGAGTATTATTTTGAAGGTTATTGGGCAGATATACTGCCAACGTATGATAACATAACGGAGAAGTACACGGAGTTAGAAAAGGAAGATGGGAAATTGAGGAGACGACATGCAGAGAAAGTGAGTGAGCAATACGGTGTGTTTAGAGAGCCACACCTGAGAGAGGCAGGGAATGGAAAAGGCAGCTGGAGAAGACCGTTTATCACGCATTTTACTGGCTGCCAACCTTGTAGTGGGGACCACAATCAGATGTATGAAGGGGAGACTTGCTGGAATGGGATGGTCAAGGCTTTGAATTTTGCTGACAATCAAGTTCTGAGGAAGTATGGTTTCGTGCACCCTGATTTACTGGATTCTAACACCGTCACCGAGACGTCGTTTGATTATCCTGATGATGGGCCCTGGTAAATAAATTGATTACAACAAGAAGGAAAAACAAAGGTTAGTTTTGTTGGTTTATTTCTCTCTCTCTCTCTCTCTTTTTGCTGCTGCTGCTTTTTAAAATGATAAATTTATCAGTATATGAATTATATCAAAATAATCTAAAAATATTAAAATACTCAATGAAAAATTAAGGTTGTTTTGGCCAAACACCCTTTTGGACTCGTGTTTGCATGGTGAAAACTGCGGTTGGAGCTAGAAAACATAACAAACAGGCACTTAGACAATAATTTAAATGAGTAACTTAAAGTTTTATGGTTTTTTTTTCCCTTATAGCATGGTGATTAGTTATTTGTAGTATAAAGTAATAATAATGATGGATGCATGGAGTGATTTTATGACCAATTTTAATCAATGATTTGGTGGCCATGGTGTGCTTTACTCCTTGAAGAAAGAGTAAAAAACACCATGGCCATAATTGAAGGCTTTGCAACCCATAAATTTGAGTAGCGATAAGGGAGGAACATGTAGTGGCACTTTTTAGCTTGGGTATCTCGAGGTTCTTTATTGTGTGTGGTTGCTTTATCTTTTGTTTCCTTTTCCTTTTTGCTTTATCTGCATTAGAATGTGCAAGTCTGTTGATATTCTTGCTTTTTGGGGCTTAAACTGGTGCATGATTGAAGGATAATGTTCCACTTATCAAGGACTTTGTATGATGGAAGCATGATTTTGTTAGGTGGGTGAGTGAATGAGTGAGTTCATGCATATAAAGAATGGAATTGCTGGCATGCCACTTGAACTTATTTTCTTGACTAAATCATGGCGCTTTTCTGGGCATTATAGGGACTAAGATCCTGGGTTTATTCCTTTTAAGATTTCCAAGTTTGACATCCTGTTTTCTTTAGACCACCTATGGTAGATCAGTGACTACCTTACGGTAGGTTGCTACAATGCCTATGTTTTGGGCATCAGGATTTTGGATCACTGGATTTGAATACAATAGCAGATCCATAACCTTAGATGAGCATTGGCATTGTTCTGATTTCTGAAAAATAGGCAATCTGAACTCACCGGCCTTACCTTATGATCCCAATTCCCAAATCCTTTCCGGCAGATCATTCGATCCTGGAAGATTCTGAAGTGGATGTTAGTTGTTCACGAGCAGCTGAACAGAATGATGTTTCATCTATTATCTCAGTTTTCTGAGTGACTTTCATGTATAAAATTGAATTACACATGATTTTCTAGTACTCGGCACTTGCTCATGCGAATCCTTTGTTGAATGGCAGAAAACCTTATCTAGGGTGGTTCAAGCCTTCCATTCTGGTGCCGTCATGCGACATGGCTGCATATTCTCTGTTGGCATGGGATGGCTGAATTAACATGCAGCCGTTGTCCTCAACTAGTCTTGCTGAAGGCAGTGGAATACTGTGTTTCACCAGCAGCTGTGTATAAATGAAGAGACTCTCGCAGAATTCACTCCTTTTATTTCTTTGTAGGTTTTTTCCTTCTTTTGAGAGATGATTGGTCTCCATGATTACCCTGCAGGTTCGGGTTTGTCTTGTAGCTTTCTCGTCCAAGCATGATAGTTGGTTCGTAACATCATTAATATTCACAAAACCTTTTGAACCTATGCTCTTCATTTCAAAATTAAGTCTGAGCCTCCATTGATTTCAACTTTTTGGATGCATTTTTTATTTGCTTGTTGTCCTGGAATAAATACAGAAATATAAGTGATGAAGAAGTAATGATGCATAAAGAAATAAACTAGAAATATATATTGGTTGAAGATATGGAATGAATTTATTTTTAAAATAATTTTGGAATGAATTTTGAAGTTTGCAACGTGGTCCCATGAGAAAAAAATTGAAAATTTAAAAAGAAAAAGCAAGTTGTGTATGATTTCTAGCAATATTTCTGTCATACTTGCACGTAATCCAACTCCCTCTCGCTCTCATGTCTGTCTTTTTCCTAGCAATTATCCCTGTGATTCATTACTTGTCGCTGTTTCGCTCTCATTTGTACGAAATGTGAAGCCTCGAGGGGATAACGATTGGAAATTTCTACAGCACATGCCGCCAAGACCTCACCAAGTGGATCTTAGCTAAACCAACTCCTTAGCTATAGTAGTCCGTGGGAGTGAAAAAAACCCACATCGTTGTTGCTGGTTTGTGGCGCGCGAGAGAAGCTGGACAGTGTTGTTCGCGGGGAAAAGAAAATCGAAACCCCAATTACTTTAAACACCATATGAACTGAAAAGATCAAAGCAGAGAGAGAGAGAGAGAGAGAATTTGTTAATTTGAAAGGATCAAAGCTTGACAGTGCTGGCCTCGTTGGAGTTATTTAAATCTCTTCTTTCTTTTTTTTCCTTTCTAGGTTTATCAATTCGTTAATTTTTCTGAAATTGAGAGAATTTGTTTGGTTCTCGAGAAATTATGAGAGGAAGCAATTACGAGTGGGAAAACCTCGTTGGAGTGCAATTTTAAATCCATCTTTGAATCTTCAAGAGAAGAAAACTGCCATTTCGAAGGTCATTAAGATCCAGAAGCTCTAACCCGCATGCTTTAATTATGCACAAGATTATTCTGCAAATCCAGATGGAAAGATGTGTGAACACGTGGTTTTTGGTTCAAATCAAAGTCTCTTGTTCAAAGAAAAGGGGTATAAAAATGGCTGCCATGACACACCTTTTCCATTAAGCTGTTGCGACTTGGATGCTCATGCATGTGCTTTGTTATGATTGTTTTTATCAAGAAGCATCTCTTTTTATTGCAGCAATTCTGCCTCTGGACAATTTAAAGTAGCTAAATTTCCATTTGGCTGTACAATCTTGAACAGCTTTTGAATCAGAATGGTGTGAGAAGTTTAGGACCACGAATCTTGAATTACAATGGTGTTAGAAGTCCAGGATCACAGCATGTATTGGCTATTTTGAAGGAGCTTACAAGGAACTATCAGCTAGATGATTGGGCAGTCCAAAAACTTGTAGGATCAACACTAAGTTGTTATCGTTGGTACAAAAATAACTGATACAAAAATTATTAAAAGACTTAAAACAGCCAATTTACTCAAGCCAACATCAAGTCAAGTGAGAAATGCATGTTCAAGCTCTGAAAGACGACGGCATAGCAGTGCTTAGTTTCCTTGTGAATCCACCCTATGAATATCTATCACAATAGAATAGAGGCTGCTTATTTGATTTTCCTTTCATCTGCAATCTGCATGGACTAGCATCATAGTGTTGTTCTTATCTGATCTGTTTCAAGAATCCAAGAAACAATGCACTCTACAATGAATACACACTGTTGCAACAGCTAATAAAAGATCAAAAGCTTTCAGAAAGACTTGTAAACTGAAGTTAAATGGACGGCATTTCTCAACAACATTTCTACTCCAATTTCTAACCTTGGTCACCGGTCTCCTCTGTTGTAGACTTCAAAGTTTGGTCCTGAACATCAGTCTCCACAATGGAAGGCTTCAACCTTTCCCTTGCCAGCCTCTTAGCCATCCTCCTCTGCTTTAGCTTACTCTGGTTAGCACCACCTCCTGAAGAAAACTCATAAACAAATAAAAGCATCAAGTTGTTTCCTAAAAAAATACATCAAAAGGTCTGCTAGTTTTCTTACCAGGGTTGTTACTGGCAGCGGCACTACGATGACTATCATCCTCACCAGCATTTTCTCGAACAGCTTGGCTGCGTTCTTTAACTGCACTACTACAGCCACCTTCTCCATCATTGCTTGACAAAGGCAATGGCCCAATAATTTTTCCTCGACGAGAAATATCCTCCTTGAGCTTCTTTCGACGTACCCTCTTCCTTTGAGCTCTAGTTAACTTGAGGGTCTCCGATTCTAATCTGCCCTCACCATCATCATCATCTTCCTCACTTGTCGATGAACCACTCTGTCGCAGCCCATAATCATCTGCATTCAAAAGCTCAACAATCTCAAATATTGTGTTGAAGTGACCAAGGGCTTTTGATTAAATAATAGCATAAACAACTCAAACCTGGGACCAGGCTAGCATCAAACCCATCATTCGCTGTGCTTACAGGGCCTTTTCCATCTTCTGTTTCCTGCATTTCATTTAATCCATTCAGAATGTGAATAAAAAAAAAACGAAAATTACAGGCATTGTATGCGACAGAAATTGTACATGTAGTTGTGGATAAAGAGTGTTAAGAAGGGCCTCATGGAGCTGGCGTCGCTTCTCTTCACCGCGCATTCTTGCCACTAGCTTGGTGAAATGGTGCAGACTTGTTAGTGTCAGTTAGTAGAGGGAAATGTGTGTCCCTGACGTGGGAAGCTTTGGCATGTGTTTGGGTTGGCGGAAAGTGCCCAGGAATTGGGGTTAATGCTTGCAAGGGTACATCTTGTTTTGGAATCCTGTTTTTCCAAGACTGAAAATACAAATAGATATATAAATTTGAAATTAATTCAGACAAAGAGTATCATTAGTGTGATTTAGTCGGTGCTGTATATATATTAGGATTTAGGAGTGGAGCACTCGGATCTTTCTGATGGCTGGATAAGTGTCAGTGGTGGATAGATAGTGTGGTTCTATCAATTTTTATTATTTTATTATTTTTTTGGTAAAATATAAAAGTATTTTTTATTTTATTTTTATGCAATATCTTCCTTTACCATTTGATTTAGTTTAATTTTTTTTATAAATTTGGTTCTTATTTTTCTAATTGTTATTTATTTATTTTTTTCTAATTGAATTTTATTTTAAATTTCATCTTTCAATACTTGATTTTGATTTATCTTTATGTCAAATTTGATCCTATTTTTTTTTTACTGTGTTTTGTTTTGTTTTAGATCCTTTTATATTGTTTTTTTAGTTTCAATTTCATTCCTTTGTATTTTATAATTGAAAATTTTACTTTTATTTTCAAGACTTGTTTTTTTAGATCAGTTATAAGCTCATAACTAGAATTATGAGTTTTGAATATTAACACGGATTCACTTGAGTTTTTTTTCATTATTACATATCTATTAGCATAAAAAAACAATTTCTAATTCATACATAATTCTTATTTAAAGTCAAGGAAATAATTTTAAGTAAATGAAAACTATCTCTGGAAAAAAAAACATAAAAATGCTACTTGATTTTGGGTTTAACACGCCTATCATTGACAGAATTATATATGTGAAACGAAAATGAATGAAATGGTAGGCTAAGTGGAGAGCAAAAGAGGCTGATCATCACTCCACCACAGTACTATATATCTTGGTGGGAGAAGAAGGACCATTGAAAGTGAGAAATTAAGCTAGCTGGAGCACAATGCATGCTGTTGGCCCCATGCTTTGGCTTTAAATAGAGCCAGTATATATATACGAGCAGCAGCACCAAGCACAATTGAGAGCCAGAGAGAAGAGATAGAGCTGCCGCCATTTTTGGGCAGAGGCAGTGGCCGAACCGCATTATAAAAAAAATATTGAGTGTATCCTTGACTCTCCAACGGGCAAACAGACGGTGACCAACCCACCCGCCGCACACGACATTATATGAGATCAAAAAATGCAATATTACTTGATCATATGGAAACTATCATGAGTGCATGATAAAGACATTAATTAGAAAAATATTGCAAATGCATATATAGAACACTTCATCATAATTGTGAACTGGGAATTTTTGCCAGCCCCAATTAAGTAGAAAAAACTCCACTTTATTTGCCTTCGTGTCATGCCCATCCACTTGAGTTTTGAACCAGTCCAACTTTCATGTTGTATGGTCAAGGTATTTACCAGTCAAGGCATAATGGGGATTTAGCTAGCTAGCCTATCACATTTGAACAAATCAACACTCTTTTTTTCTTTTTTTTTTCTTTTTTGGATCATGATGCAGACCCCTAATTTCTTTGGATCTTAATGGATTGTTTTTTTTTCCCGAAGCATTCTAGCACCAAACCTTTGAAATTAAGTATGATATTCGATTTATTACAAAACAGAAATACGAACGGTACATGTGACAAAGCTGGATGACAAGCCATAACAGACTCTGTGAATACCGATGAAAAACAAGAGAACAAGGAGGTTTGACAATATGTGAAGATGGAGGGGAACTTCAGGCCCCCTTCTTCATCTTTCCTTTGCTTAAAACGCCCTAGTAGGAGTTCTTTTAGAAACAGCATAGCTTCTGCTTCTGGGATAAACATGACCAGTCTTAGCCTTGACATCCTGATCTTCATCAAAATCACATGATGTTTCTTCGTCGATCCTTCCAATAGCAACGCTACGACTCCTAGACATATTGTCTGCTACTTCAGCTGCAGATTTTTTATCACGAGTTATATATTGCTGTCTTGCACGAACATCCATGTTGTTGCTACGTCCTAAAGTACTCCTTGTGGATGCAGCCCTTAAAAGCTCCCTGTAATCATCATCAAAGTGGTTTGATTTTGAGGAGCTGACACTGTAACTGCGAGGCACGTTATTAAGATTTCCTGTAGGGTTACTCATCACATATACCTGGTCTGAGTATTCAGCCATGCCTTTCATGTAGAAGTCCCTGGCGCTGGTCAAAATCTTGAGGGGCACCTTCAGAATCTTTTTCAGTTTGCTCTCTTTGCTAGGCTTCTTATTGGTAGCCATCTTTTCCGAAGTGTGAATGGATTGAAGTGATAATAAATTAATACAGGTTTTTATGGGAGATATTGGAAGCAAGAAATGAGAAATAGCAAGAAGAAGAAGAAGAAGAAGAAGAAGATAAGAATTTAGAAGGGAGACTCACTCAAAAGTCATGATGATCTCCTTGTGGACTCCGGAGATGAACCGATAGATCGATGGGTATATATTTGCAGTTGCAGGGATTGGCAGGCAAATATTTATGGAATTGCTGGGGGGCTGATCATATGATGTCAATTGCTAATTTACTATATATGAAACGCTGGCCCATCTAGTTAATTAATATATATGTTCCACTAAAAACCCTTAATTAATGAAACCTGGGTCAAGAAAAAATAATTAAAATTAATAATATTTTTTCAATCACAATTTCAAAAACTATAGATCAGAATGCCAAATATACACTTAAGATCTTTCATATTAAATCCACTAATTATGTTGGAGTAAGAAAATAAATTGTATTTATAAAACAACATGATTGTATTTGTTTATAATAAAAAGAGAGAAAAATGATATTGAAAATAAAATTTCTTGTAACCACTCTGTAAATATAATTATTTTATAATATGTGTGAGTATTTAATTAACCCAATAATTTTGGCACGTTTTCAAAGTAATTAAGCCAGACCATAGATAAATGAAAAACTGCTAGCCCTAATAGAAACGGCACACAAAAAGAAAATTCAACGATTGTTTTTCTAAAATGAAGAAATATAATTCAGAAGGACGGTACCTGCCGTCTGATCTATGCTTGGTTTTTTCCTCGCGTTGTTGGAAGAAAGCAACATTTTTCTTATTCCTCGTCGAGTCATAATGGTTGAAAAATGACTCTGTGATTTTTTTCTTATCATTGAACTTCTGGTATTAAGGAAAGAAGCTTGACTGATGACAAGCTACGTACCAAGGTGAAGTTTCTTACCCTGCAGTGATTCGGGTGGTGTTCAACTATTTATCAAAGTCCCATTATTCATCACTTGCATGCTCAAAACTGTAAAAAACGACTCTATTTGAACCTGCTTGATTCGTGACATAAAACATAAAAAGGGATGCATTCAACGAATCCCAGTTGCCCTACCGCGCGCATAGTAGGTAGTGGTTGTAGGGCTCGCTCGAGAAATTGTTGTTTCTTTAAATATGGCCGAATTAACACCAAACCAAAGTGAAGTTCCCTGCAAATCACTATACTCTTCCATCTTGAAGCATGTTCCTCCTTCACAGCTTCTGTTCTATGCTGCTGTGAACTTGACAGACTAAGAGACAACCAACTAATTAGACTAATCCTCATTGCAACAAGGAATGCCATGAATTTTTCGCTTCTTCGATCTTATCAATTATCATTGCTAGGAAAGTTTCCACATAGCATCTAAAAGGAAAGTTACGGAATTGAGTTTTCATCAACCTCTCTCCAACACAAGTTAGTCGAGGGTTCATCGTTAACTGTACATTACTAAACTCGTGAAAGTAGGTTGCAGCCTACAACAACACCTATCAAAAAACACCATAGACATTGCCTTTCACTATGAAAAGTTGTTACTCGATCCTGACTTAGCATTCTCCTAAGGCCTTGTAAATGTGGATGAGCACAAAAGGTCATAAGACTTATAAGCCTTAGTAGGATTCTTAGACCTGGAGTATATTAAGTATCTACATGCCCATGCAGTATAGCAAGAAAGCAACATGCTCGTGCTGAGTTGGGAAGTTTCTTTCTTTATTCTCTCGTTTTAGGAAAGTGCCATCCTTAGAGGTGTCTATTAACAGGTATTCAAATTGACTAATGAGGACTTGTGAAGAGACGTATAATCCTTCACCCTCTATATATATAAATTCCTCTTACTATAGCCAAATTAATCAAAGAGAATTATCCCATACCTGAAGATGAAGAAGTTATTGGACTTTGACCAGGAAGGAGGGAGAGAGAGGCCGGCAACTGTTTATTTGGCTTGGTGGTCGTTTTGGACAATTAAATGGAATTTATAAAAAAACCTTTGGTGTTTCTGCTCATCACAAAAGTGTTGCTACATTCACTTGAGTCAATTGATGTTGGACCATATTGTAATCGTTTTCTCCCAAATGTTGAGGTTGACATGTTCATCTTGAAGCAGAAGTCTTTCTTTTTTTATATGGGATGAGATGAGCTCTTTTAGGGAAGATTTCTTCTTGGTAAGGAAGGCTCTAGGCATTCTCTAATCATACCCTCTGAGGCATTGCTTATAATTTCCCAATTAACATTGGGGGAGTAGCAAGCTAGGTTTTAGAGAAGGTTTTTGTTGAGAAGAGTTGTTGGAAGATGCCATTTTTGAAGAAGAAAACATAGAGTTTTGGAAATGTTTGTTTTTTACAAAAAGAAATCTGGAATTTTTAGAAAAATAAAGAGTTGAATATTAATTGATAGACAAAAAATTAGCATGATAATTTTTTTAACTCTAAGTATCATGTCCAAACGAATCAATGTTTTGTTTTGAAATGGTTTAATTGACTGACATGTTTAAAAGTGAAATGTGATTGATATTTTAAAAAAACAATGCTTAATTTACCACATCATTAATGATCAATTTGTCAATCAATTTACGAAAGAGACATATCAATATTTTTTATTTATTATAAATAAAAAATAAAGAAATATAATATCATTTTTTATACAAAAAATAAACAACTATATGTCATTAATTTGATCAAGAATAGTCGTTCACTTTATATTTCTGAGCAAATCAATGAAGATGGCTAAAATCAATAATTGACAAATGAGATGAGGATTTGAGTTGTAATAAATTCTTTGAATACTTTTAAAAATGTATTTTTCACATCAATTTAGTACATTAAATAAATTTCTCTTTACCTAACAATTTAAAGTGTAAATCTATTTTTAAGATAGAAATATTTTATTCTTACACACATCAATGAAATTAAGACTTTCAATGGTTTTCAAGTCAATTTTGGAAAAAAGCTATAGAGAAGAAACGTTTTAAAATATATAGGTGGTGAATATTCAAATTAGTCAACTATTTGGAAGGAAGGAACTAGTCTTCTAAGCCGGTGAATATACGCCTAGATTATTTGATTGAAGCTGATCACGGGTCACTCGATCCCATGTGAACAACATCATCGATGCCATCGTTTTGAAGGCGTCGATCTTTCTTTTTTCATTGATAATTATTTCTTTCATATCCACATATATAATTAAAGAGTCCACCGAGGAACGTTTCAAATCAAACTTATTTTAATCATATATAAAGAATGATTTCAATAGCTCAACCGAGGAATCTGTTGAACAGAGAGGATCGTTTCATTTTTTTTTTTTTTAATGTTTATAGTTAATATAAGATATACTCGAGAACCAGTTCTTACGTAAACCAAAACCAAGTCTGTGATATTTCAAAACACAAACCACTCAAGCAGGATAGACTATGAGCCCTAGCTAGTATATAACAAGCCGAAGGCCAGCAGACAGCAACGCAAGCTAGCAGTCGACCAGCAGGGTAAGTAAGTGAACAGGAGAAGAGACAGCAAAATGCCCACATGCCAATTAGTTTTATTCTTTTAATCTTAATTTTTATGTATTATCCATAGTCCGTACTTGATCGACAACACAACTGGTTCGAAGATTCAAGAAGTCATTGATTAGAGAGACGAAGCTGGTCGGAGATTCAAGAAGTCGTCAAGTATATATCAGCAATTAGACTAAAAAGGATCAAGAAATCGACATCGGAAGAAATACGTAACTCATCAGTACAGTTTGTGGATGGTAAAATGTGGACAAAAATAAAAAGAACAAATTAAAATGGTTTGAAGCATATGTTTGAGGTTGTGTTTTTTAGTTTTTTTTTTAAATTAATATTTTATTTATTTATTTAAATTTATTTAATTTTAAACATTCTTTTAAAAAAATTTTAAACAAAGCACCACTAATTAAACAGCCCAAGTCAACTACGCTATAAATTAATATAATTGCTGAAGATCGATGACATCAAGTTATAGGATAAACGTCGTTCGTTTTGTTTTTGTCACCTTGTTAGTGATTTGGACCTTTCACTTATCTTATGTCCACATGACCAGAAATATATATATATATTTCTTAACTCGACATTATAGGAATATTGTATGTCAGTTATTTTAATTACATTATCTCTCAGCAATTTGATATGCTCAAAGAAATAAAGTATTTTGAACATTGTTTTCGAATTTTTAATTTAAGGAATTAGAGAAAATAATGAATTTGATTAATTACCAAACCCATCATTTAATTTAAGGTGGAGGGAAGAGATTAAGATTTTGCAAGCTTGGATTGTTAGCTTTGGTTTGGGTCTCGATTTTGGGCTTCAATGTATTTCTATGGGCTTTTTTTGGTAATTTGCTGGTGAGGCTGAAAGTTGTAGCTTTTTCCTCCCGTGGATATAATCATGGGCTCACCTAGTTCATCTAGGGCCTAACTTTTAGTTCTCGAATTCACTTCACTTTCTTCAGCATCCACCCCAGAGAGAGTAGATGTTCTCTCTCGAAAAAAAAACATAAGAGTATGTTTATAAAATCATTGTAAGAAAATCAAGCATAAAATTATGAAAAAAATTAAACCCATTAGTGAGGATAGATTATGAAAAAATACGAACTTTTCATGTCTTGTTTCAGGTCTGAATTGTTTATGAAAAACAGTCTCTTGTTAGAACGAATACAATATTTTCTGATATTTAAATTAATAAATATTAAATTAAGGGGAGAATAAAAATAAAATAAAATGAAGTTGTAGAAAATATGTATCCACATATAGCTTGTACATGGAACTTGTGATGTAGATAGAAGCAATAAAGAAAGACTACAAATACAAGGATGTAAAATTCCACAAAAAATAATCATACATAAGTTCTAATTTAAAATTTTATTAGTAAATATTTTATATTCAAGTATTTTATCTTTATAAAGATTTACAACTTCTTAAATAAAAAAAACTTACACAAACTAATAAGAACATGAAAATACAGGACAATAATAAAAATACTAAACAAACAAGGAAAAAACATTTTACATAAATATAAAAAAATTAAATTAAATGAAATAGAAAATAAAATTCTTAACCAACTACAAAAATATAACAAATCTCGAAAATATAAGAGGATAATAAATCAACACAAGATCAGGGATTAAAGAAAGTATCTTCAATTAAGAGTCGTGATAGATGTTAACTATAATATATATATATATATATATATATTAAATGAAATAGAAAATAAAATAAAATTGATCATTAATGTAGTGTATCTTCTTCTACAATATAACTTGTTGTATTTAGTTCATCTCTTCTGTACGTATATATACACCTTTTGTATTAGTTTATAAACACAACCAAATTTGCACCAAAGCTCTTTATTCTGTACATCGTATCAGCGCATTTAGCCTAACGACAAAAAGCTTAAAATTCAATTCCTCAAATTCCAATGGCTGAAGAAATATCCCGGAGCATCAATAGCGTCCCCAATTCATTCACAATCAAGTTCTCGTCGAAATCCTGTTTCGATTAATGCTACGACTCAACTTCCTATAAAGTTGACCCCCTTCAAATTATCCTTCTTGGAATGCACAATTCAAGGCGTAAATCATGTCCAACTAAAAGACCACAGTGGAAGGAGGGGGTGTTTTCGATGCGTCTAGACCAGTTATTATTGCGTGCTATTGTAGCATCAACATGAGAGATTGCTATGTTTTTCATAGCCTCTGCCACTGCCTTAATGGAAGCTCGGGACAAACTCATTCATCTTTATGCAAATAGATCACGCTCTAGTCATGACTCTCAAAGATCGTTTATCCAATTTCAGTCAAGGAACTAGATCAATCTCTGAGTACGTACCTTTCAACTGATAAAGACAACATTGGATGAGCTTAATTGCCACTGTCAACGATCTCTCATGAATGAGGTTGCTCTTGTTATTTACACATTGGATGGCTAGACCCTAAATACAAAGAGATCTCAGCTGCTACACGATCTGCATGGCAAGTTTATTGATTACGATAGTGTTTTGGAGAAGGAAGAGGCAAAACATGATGGGGCTGTTATAGCAGCCAACTTCAATGCTGAAACAATGCAAATTTCGAAAGATAATCCAATAACTACCGTCATGGAAATCAAAAGTATCCATCTCAGTAGAACAACCGAAACTCTCATTCTGGGCTTATCAACTATTAAAAGAAAGGTTCCTCATTTGGCCAGCAAAACCATCAAAGAAGGCGCTTCAAATGGTTATCAAAATAATAGCCTTACTTGTCAATATTGTGACCAGCCAGGTCACGCAGCTAAACGGTGCTGCTTCAAATTATAGCTACCGGTTGAAGGTACCTATGGCTAATTGTGCCTCATCAACTGATGGTTAATGGATTCTGCTACCTCATATCATGTGACAAATGACTTACAAAACCTCTCCTCCCTCAACATTTGTGGATCAGCTGAGATAATTGTGGGTGATAGTCAAGTCTGCATGCTATTCATACAGGCCGTAGCTATACTTTGTTTTCCTCACCATATACCACTTTCAAATTATCAAATTAATGTTCTTTGCTCCTCAGCACAAAATAATTTTATATTCAAGTTAACTGTATAAATACTTAAAAAATATTTTATTTTTTAATATAAAATTTAAAATCTTTAATATATATACTTTATGTTTACAAGAAAAAAAATTAAAACCCTTTAATAAATATACTTTATATTCACAAGAAAAAAATATATTTTTTCAGAGATAAAAAATCTTTTTAGTTTAAATACTTTTACTTAAAATGATAATATTCTAATATAGTATCTTTTTCAATATAAAATAAAAAACTTTTCGAAATAATTTTTTAAATTTTATTATTTATAATATATATTTATAGTATATATTCACACAGATATTTTTTAATTTTTTTATATAAAATATTAAAATTTTAAATATATTTTTTAAAATTTTTTTATATCAACTTGTATAACCTGAAAGCCGATTCCATCCCCTAATCTCAGATCGAATCGGCTCAAAGTGCTTGTAAATGTTTCGACGCAATTTCCAAAAAAAAAAAAAAAGAAAGAAAGAAAGAAAGAAAAAAGGTTCATTTCCCCGCGTGTCACTTGAAGAGTCCATTTTTCCAGGTTTTTCTTCACCACCCACGCGGATGAGTCCAAGAAATTGAATTCTTTTGATACTTGTCCAACACAACCTGATTTTACAGCGAATTTGCATGGCTCTTGAGAGTTTCTAGTATCACATGGCTCGAATCCAGCTTTACATGAAAAAAACATATTCCCTTGAAAAAAAAAACACTAAATTGAATCAATCTCATCTCTAGTTAATCTTGAAATAAATTACTATATTTTTAAAACAGAAAATACAAAAAAAATATGTTTTCTGTACTTTTTCTCGAGACAATAATCAAAGGTTATGTGAGAGTATAAAAATAAAAAACAAAAACAATAAAAGCGTAATATTATTATTAATATTATAGATGAACAAAAGAAGCAAGTTCAATGCACCCATCCCTCTCCAGCAGAGGTGGTCAGATTTCAGATGAAGACGAAACAAGAAAGTATTACTTTCAATAGTAATAATGCATGGAATCAAGTATTCATATAACAGACTCTCGCTGTAAAGATTAATAAATAATGAGTTTGATTATAGAATAAATTAACTATCATAATCACGAGTTTAGCGTAGATTGCATATAAGTTTTTTAAATGCTTAATCTGGTCAAAGATTCTGAGCAAAGGCCAGGTGTGCGAGGAGGCAACAAAGTCCAATAACAGAGGCGGCTAGTCGCCAGCTTCGCAATTCGGGACTTGTCTTAGGTGTATACGTTCAATGGCTGGCTAATTAATTATTATTTTTCTTATAATAAATTCTGCATTTCCTTTAATTATGAAAATCCTTTTTTCAGCCGGATAATTGATTACTTTACTTAATTAATTCCTGTTTTACATTTTTCGGTTGTGTTAGACGATCGACTCAACTCTACCAAAAATATGATCATATTTTGGTCGGCTATGAGTGAGATCAAGTCAAGTTTTCGGTGAAAAATGATAGAAAAAACTTGGAATGGAGATAAAAAAGAAAGAAAGAAAGATAAAAACATATTTTTTCATGGTCAGAAAAAAATACATAAATTATTTCGCATTCCTTAACAAAAATATAAGAAATACTATGCCAACATCACATCATCTATTTATCAGAATAAATTATATATGTTCTACAAGAACAAACGACTATTAAAATCAAGATTGAGATGAGCAAAAAAGAGATAAATTCAAAGGAAGAACGAATACAAGCTAGCAGTTATGATGGGAAATATTTTTAATGAATAAATTAAAGAGGGTCAAGAATTCAGCGGTGGACAATGTAGTCGATGTCAGCACTGGCGTCGGCTGATAAGAAACAAATACATTTTTTTTTGCCTCTCCGACCAATAGCGTCAGCAATCAGTTGTTGCATCTTTGTCTCATTTGTCTACACATTTATCTCACTTCGTCATTATATAATGTAGTCTTTTGTTGATCAAATCTCATTCCTCATCTTCTTCAAAGCCCGCACGAGCACACCAAATACTTCTAGCACAGCCTCAGCCATGGAAGCATATAATTCTTCTACTTCTTTAACGACGTCCTCATCAATGTACTCGAAACAATACTCCGAGGAAACAAAAGGCCTGAAAATGCCACAATCTTACCATCTATCACTCCATTCCATTCGAAAACCCCAGATGAAACCATGTAAGAAACCAATAGCACCATTGCCACCAACGCCACCAAGAGTTTACAAGGTGGATCCTATAAACTTCCGAGACCTTGTTCAGAAGCTCACTGGTGCACCCGAGCCAGAGCCAGTGCCAGAGCCACAGCATCAGCCAAGGCTCCAAAGCGTGGCGCCTCCTCCACTTGATCTTGCTAAACCAACATTATATGGTCGAGATTTTTCAGCAGTACCCTTACAACTCCTTCCTTCTCCTGTGAAAACCCCATTGTCTGCCTTGTACCAGGAGTTAATGTCTGAATCATTGGATGTAAAACCCAAGAAGATATCAGATAGTTTAATGGCCGTATCAAGTTCGCTCGAATTGAATCTGTCACCATCCTCTCGTGCTTGGTGTTCCTTTCCTCTTCTGAGTCCAGGAACTCTTTCCAGTCTTGAGCAAGGCACTGTGCTTTAGATGTTAATTACAATATCCCCATGCCATGTTTTACTTCCAGTACTGTTAGCACAATTTCTTCTAGCTAGGTTGAGGCAGCTTTCTTGCCCCATTTCTTGTTTTCTTTTCCTCTCTTAGGGAATCATCCCGTCTTTTCTCAATTAAGCTGCAAATAGATGCAGTTTAAAACCACAGTTCTTTACCTTGTAATTAAGAGGTGGAAAAAATATGGAGTCGGTTGAATCCGTAACCATTCAACTTCTTAAACACCAGAATAATCGTCAGCTCTGGAAGCCCCAGGCTATATATAGCTAGACACTCATTTGTATAATATGAAGCAATCAATATATCAAGACTGTTGGTTCATTTTTCAATATTTTTTTTTAATATTCAATAGATTTGTGAATCATGTAGTGCATATATATATAATTACCTGTGTGATTGCTTGTGTGAAAATGCCGTTACTGAAGCGTTTAAGAAACTCATTTGGCTCTTCTTAGCAATATAAAGTTACGACATACATGTGGAATTTTAATTTTTTCCCGGCCCCTATTCTGTGATAAACACAATGATCGTTAAAATAGTAGGTTTTTGGTAATGTTCGTACATATGGTGCTTTTCAAAAAAAGAAAAGATAATATAATATTTTTATTTTCATTTTAATTCAATATCAATATATAAAAACTATAAAAATCATTCGAGCATTAAATAATTTAAAAAACACCTTAAAAAAAACTATCACAAACAAGCACAAATTTGTTGAAGGTGCTTGGATCGAGCTTAAGACATAGTTACATATCACTTAATTACTTATAATTCATAAACTTAAATGGTTAGATTATGGGTCATTAATTTGCACATAATTAACCAATTAAGAACATTTTTTTACCTCCTCCTAATGGATAGAATATCCATCATTTTGCACATGCGAGCCTGCATTCTAACATATTTTCTCAAGTGTTTGTAAACTTATAAAGTGTGGTGTACAATACATCTAGCTTCCTAAATATATAAACCATATATAAAGCTCCTGTTTGATATTATAGTTTAATTGAGCTTTTGCATTATTATATTTTTGTATTGTTTTGATGTCACGATGTTCACATTCATATTTTGATATTGATTTTTTAAAAAATATTTTATAAAATAACATGTAGAACAATTCTAAAAGTTAAATATAACAAAAAAAAAGAAGAAGAGGGATTTATAGTTTTAAATTTGATCCAAGAGGGAATTTATTGAAACCATTGAATTCAGAATAATTAGACCAAAGTCCAACAGTCACTAGTCATAAGCCAATATTCAACCAACACCTAATTATGTACTCTTTTGTAATTTGAACATATTAAGATATATGTTTTATCGGATTTTAGGGTTTCATATATGGGTTTTTTAATTTGTTGTATCTTTTGCTTTGATTATTTGTATTGTTCATTTGTATATTTGTGTGCTTATAATATTCTCCTTATATTGTGGACCATCCTATTTAATTGAGAATGGACCCAATGGAATAAATGGTGAGATTTGTGTTGACACTTCATGGTGAAGATTGAATAATTCCTACATTTTTTTTTAAAAAAAATGGTGGCTGTTCATGTCATTTATTCATACAAACCCATCAAATTTATTAGAAAACCAAGAAATCATGTGATCATAGACTAAGTTCTGGCTCTCTAATTTAAAGGCTAGTGGAAAACCTGACATTTAAATAGAATGAAAAAGGTTTGATGGCAAATTTACAAACTACACAGCTTTTTTGACGATAAATTACTTTATAATTTCCAGAAAACAAATTGTATAAGAACAATTTTTCATACTAGATTTTCATATAAATTGAATTAAGTCTGAACGGCCTATAAGAAATAATAAAGTGTGAATTTCACGAATTTAAATGAATATTGGTTTAATTTCACGAAAATAGTAATTATTACATATGTTTATATTAAAGTTTTGTTTGTATAACATTACTCTTTCTGTAATGGAAAAACAAAGAAATCAGATTAACTCATTCTAGAAAACATCCAATTTAAAATGCTAATTCATCGAAGCGTAAATCTTGACCACCTCCGATATTTGATGTAGAAGTACAATTTATATACAAGGATAATCCTTCTTTAAATCTACCTTTAATTTTAAAATTCAGCACAACCTAACATGTTAATTTGGAACCAAATTAATTTGAATTTAAATTGGTTCAACTTAAAAAAGTTAGTTGACTTGGTCAAAATTCAATTATTAATTTATTATTTTTTTAAATTGAAGTCGATCCTCCCAGCATGTGATTAAAATTTTATTTCGAGTCGATACCACATCAGATTTGAAAACTAAATCAGTCACAATTTAACATGAAATTAACACATGTTTATTTTGAATGTCAATATGAATGTGAATACAGTATGGAGCTAAGAGAAAAGCACAACGATAAAAGGAAAGAATAAAATATAATTACTGTTCTGGGACTTCGAGAAGCTAGCAGCAAGTGGTTTTGACCTAGAATTCAGATTTGTAATTTAAAAAAAAAAAAGAAGAAATAGTGGATTATTTTGTTATTGACTTGGTCGTGAATATTTGCTTACTCGATCTGAGGTTTTTATTTTAAAAATTCTCAATCTCTTTTACTTTTAATTGCTTAGTTATACTGATAATTTCCTATCCACGTTCGTAATTGTCTTTGGATTATAAATTCGAGAGCTCAACAACGAATAAAAAATAAAAAAAGAAAGTTTAGCTTTTGGTCTTGTAAATTCCTTCCGAGTAGCAATCTTTGTCCTTTAGTAATTGCTTCCATTTTCCCCGGATTTTCTTTGGCGACCTTCCAAAGGAGAAACATTTGCTACAGAGCAAATTTGTTGGAGGCAACTTGTCCTGAAGAACCTTACCAGCTTGGCAAAACTATGATCGAAACAAATATGAAGGCTGTGTGTAAAAAGGATAGCAACGGAAGGCAAAATCAAATCGGATACATGATTCAGGAAATTGTCATACTAGCTGGGTGGGTGGTTCATGCTGACCAAATTTGATTGCTTGGTGTTGTAATTCTATATTATTATAGCTAGTTGCAGCTGTGGGTTTATGTAATGAAAATGGTTTGATCTGGACAGGTCCATCTGACCTAGCTCAAAGCTTGCCTTTTAAATGCATGAAGTGCTAAAGATCATACATCTCAGGTTTAGATCTATTGCATGCCCACCAAAAGTAGACATCCTTGCTGATTTATTAGTTAAAACAAAAACACTAGTACTTTTAAGATGTTTGACCATGACAAGTGACAGGAATTCCTACTTGGGAGGTCAATTGTTCGACGAAGTAGACAACAGAAGGCAGGAAATGCATTCAAAGACCAACCGGGGAAATTGTTATCTGTCAGCACTGAAGATGCCCTCAGATCTCATGCAACACAGAAAAATGAACATGGTCAAACTTCAAGAGTGAGAGACAGCGAGTGCTGCAAGTGACCCTCCTCTAGATGAAGGAAACCACAGGACCATGACTCTGGAAATTGGACCCAAGTTCATTGAACTTCAAAATAACAACCTTTGACTACAGCATCACAGTTTGTCCAGACTTAAGGATTCGGCATTTATTATATAACAAGTCATAAATTAAGCATTGAAAATCAAGATAACATAAGTTTCTGCAGACAAAAAGTATAGCTGAAACCGTAAAATCCAACTATCTAAGCATAGAGCAGATATTGATAAGATCTTAAGGAAAACAATAAGACTTTACTCATCTATGTACATATGAAGAATGTTACATCCAACACAAGTGCATGTTACGGGTCCTACTTATATTTTTTATCATAACTTTGATTCGCAAAATCAACTAGTAATGAGAATACAAAAAAAATAAGGAAGAAAATTTCTACACAACACTTAACATTTGTTTTCAATTTATTGATCCCAGTAGTTTCTTAGCTGGGACATGTGTAGGAGAAGCTCATCTCTGCCCAAACCAGTGACACTACTAGTCATGATCCATGCAGGATGTTCCCGGTAGTTTTGCCTCATTAACTCTTGAAAATTCTTGATATTCTCATCAGGCCTTGTTCTCTTTCCCCCCTTCATTTTGTCACACTTAGTGAAAACTAATGTCATTGGTATCTGAAACACATTGGAATGGCAGAAATGAAAAGCACTGATATAACATCATGCAGGTAACCTAGTTATACACATCAGAAAATTATCAAGATAGCTTTACAGTTAACGAGAAGCTTACATTGTTGCGTCCAAGCCAATTAGCACAATCCAGGTCAATCTTTTGAGGAGGGACGCTAGCATCAATGAGAAGTAGGACAGCTACCAGAGTTTCTCTGTTCAAAAAGTAGCCTTTTGTAAATGACGACCAATCCATTCGAGCAGAATCTGGGGCTTTAGCAAACCTGAAAACAGAGTGAGTTATTAGGCAATCATTCAACCACATACTCAAAAGATACTAATTTCCAAGACATAGTTGGGCAACACAAACAAGATACTCAAGGGTAGTCATTCAATTCTTCAATAGAATGCCCTCTCTAAACAAATGAATCATGAACAAATTACTTAGCTATCGCTGACTAAAGCAGAGCATCTGCATGAGTTCAAACAGAAATGACACGCCAAGAGATGCACAAGCTGGAAAAGCTCCCATAGAACAGTTTGCTGCCTCTCAAAAAATGTGGCCATTTTCTACTACAATCTAACCACAGTCGGCCATTATGAGAACATAACTGGATGGCACTTATTGTTATCTATAATTGATTTTTTCATGTCCTCATAAATCCTGAAGAAAGACCATCATAAGAAAAACAATGTCTAATTTTCCACAATCCCATTCAGATAAGTGCACAATATGCTCATCAGCTTTGACCCATGAAGAATAAGCACGGATCTAAACGTTAGGAATTTAGCAAGAGTTGCTAATAAAACAAAAGTTTTCCTTTTGAAAGACTAAAGCAACATGGACAAAAAAGCAGGCCCAACCCAAGTTCCTTTCACTACCAGCACTTACCCTATGCTGCAAGTAATGCAATTTACAACTGAAGGCAAGAACACTAACTCAAACTGTTCAAACAAATAGCAGCCAAGTATATATATATATATATATATATATATATATATATATATATATATATATATATATATATAATCAAAAGTTCAAAACCATCAGGTTAGGCAACTCATAAATTTGCAAATAACAACCCCAATTTTGCTACTCCATTTCTATGAATAGACCATCACAAGCCCCAAACAACAATTAATTTTGCTTTTTTAGTTTAACTTCAAACCAATGAAGCTATAAATATCAGACCATTGTTATGTGATTTTCCCAAAATTTGATGGAGGGAAATGTAATTGAAAATCATGCTTCAGTTGCCAGTTTTGTGGAGCACATAAACTGTCCACCACAAAACATATGATTAAAATTTAAAACATAACAAGAAAATATACTAGTTGATATAGAAAGAACTATCGTATAATAAAATCAATTTAAATGGCATAGATAGGAAAAACAAAATCGTTCCCCAACAAAATCACTACTTAACAATAGAACTACCTCAAAGTTGCAAGGACACGTCATAAATGTCAACAGAAGTTCTCTTTTTCTTTCTTGGACAAAATGGAGGGCATTACAACTCAACGACTCAAGCGCAGAATCTTACTTAAAGGCTAAATCCTCATTTGAACCCTCCGAGCTAGACCTGGTGCTGAGGTATTTCCCTTAATCTCAAGACAAGTTCAGCAAGTTATTCTACTCATCCTCGAGGAAAAGCACTAAATAATTGCATATCAAAACAGAGCAATAAGCACACCCAATCCTTGTAAACAAATTAAGCTTATACAGCCTAGTAAGCGTGCTTTCGCACAAAGTTAAAAATTCCAAGCAAACATTCTTCGCATCAGTTCATTCACCAAGAAATGATAACTAGTCACTATACATAATAACCCTAGTAAGCATTCTTTCGCAAAAAGTAAGACAATTCCACGCAAACATCCTTTGCACCAGTTCATTCACCAAGAAATGATCAACTAGTCACTATACTTAATAACCAAATATAGCCTAGAAAAAAAAATCATTGAATACAACTAAAAAAAAGGGAGAAATCAGAAACATGAGTTGCTTACCCATAACCAGGCAAATCCACAAGGTACCAACTTTTATTCACCAAGAAATGATTTATCAACTGGGTCTTCCCTACAATGCATAATATTAAAAAAATAAAAATCAAAACCCCATTAAAAATCCACAATCCAAAAATAACATAAAAAAAAATCGGATCTTTTTTTCATAATATCAAACCTGGTTTTTTCGAAGTGAGAGCAACTTCTTTCTTCCTAGCAAGAACATTAATAAGTGAAGACTTTCCCACATTGGACCGACCCAAAATTGCAAACTCAGGTCGATCATCTCTCGGACAATCCTTGGCCCTTCCACTGCTTTTTACAAACTCAACTTCCTTAATCTGAGAATGACCCGCATAAGGTCCAACAACGATATTCGAGCCGGGCAAAATAATCTCCTCCGTCACTTTATCCGGGTCAACTCCGGGTGGCACAAAGAGAACTGTACGGACAAACCGGGCCACGTCAGAGAGTGGAGGTGGTTTCGATGTCTTTGAAGCAGAGACATGGCCGGAAGGGTTTCGGTTAGGAGGTTCTCGGGTCGAGTAATTGAAAGAGAAGGTTAACGGAAAAGGGTTTTTGGCGTGTTGAGGTAGAGAGGGAAGCGATGAGAGAGTGAAGAGCCGGTTTCGAAGTAGTAGCATTTCTGGTGGTGTAGCTTTACGAGCTCGACACGGGCTCCTTGCTATACCTATTTTTCTCATTAGGGGGCTTTAGTAATGTTAGATTTGGTCCCTATACTCTCCATTTTATCCTAGTTTAGTCTCTTTACTGCTTTTTGTTTCCACCATTTGGTCACTCGTCTCTACCAGAGAAAAAAATGGCATGGCTAGCAAGGTCTATAGCTAACTCTCTAAATTTCGACGATGAAGAAGAAGATTTCTCCAATACAGAATCGGATGAACAACAACGACAATCCACGACACCTCGTGGCCTCAAAGAAGACTTGACAGATCTTAAACAAACCCTATCCCGCCAATTCTGGGGTGTCGCTTCTTTCCTCGCTCCTACACCGTCGGAGAATGATCCTCATCCAGATGAAGAAGACGCTGCATTGATCGCCGGCATTCGCAGTGATTTTTCCGAAATTGGAGGCAAGTTTAAGTCAGGGATCTCCAAGCTTTCCACTAACAAAACGGTGTCGGAGTTCACAAAGATCGCCTCCGATTTGCTCCAGTTGGGATCCGAGAGTGACGATGATGAGATTGCGACAATTGTGGCAACTGCTGTGGGTGTGACTGAAGAAGTTGTGGGTTTTGCTAGAGATGTCGCTATGCATCCTGAGACTTGGCTCGACTTTCCCATTCCTCGTGTTCAAGATTTTGAAGGTCTGTCGTCTGCTTGTTTTATTAAAAATCATGTCTGAGTATGTCTGATTTATTTTTTATGGTATTTTTCAGATTTTGATATGTCGGATGCCCAACAAGAACATGCTTTAGCTGTCGAGCGTCTTGCTCCCAGATTAGCTGCTTTAAGGATTGAGCTTTGTCCTGGATATATGAGTGAGGGCTGCTTTTGGAAGATTTACTTTGTTCTCTTGCACCCTAGACTCACTAAACATGATGCTCAGCTACTCTCAACTCCCCAAGTATGTTGCTTTTACTATGATTATTAGCTGGGTCAACTGCTACTCGAGTAATGTTTATTGAGAATTACGGAGTTTAGTTATTTTGAACTTCTAGCATAATCATTCCGTCACTGTGGAGATTGTTTTGTTCATCTGATTTTCTATTTTCGTAATCATCTTCCTTCCTAATCTGTGCCTCAGTTCATTATGTACGTATTGCGAAGATGGTGAACATTTTTGTGAAAGAAGGTTTGATGATTTTGATTTTGGTCTCTGATACAATAGAAAACGCAAGGGATTGTTGTTCGGTTTGTGTCACAGGAGTTTGGTTAGTGAATGTTTTGGAAATGATGATAGCAACCAGTTTGTTTTTTCTATGAGGGTTGAGGCTGTTTTCTTGCCTTGCATTTAACCATTGCTCCGCAGAAACTTGGAAGGCAATTAGGGGTGCTTGGGCCAATCTTGACTGCTATATTTTTATATATGTCCATAAGTGCATGGTTTAATTGTGGCAGTTATTGGTTCTTGTCATTAGTTAATTTCAATTCCATGTGATATTAAGATATTATCTACCTAAATTGTGTCGTGGGCAATTAACTTTGATTACCTGCATCACTAAATGCTTATGTACTCTTGCAGATAGTGGAAGCGAGAGCAATGTTGTCTCATGAGTTGCAAAACAAAGATAAGGCAAAGTCCACTCCAGATTGGCCTGGAGGTGGCACTTCCAGTGTAAAAGATAATAGTAATACTGATTTACCACACGAAGAGACTTTGTCTGTGCCATCTCATGCTGAGACTGAATCAGTTACAATCATGACATCTGGCACTAAAGCAGTCCCTCCCACACTTGCAGCCAAGACACCTGATCATGAAACGGTCCCTTCCAATGTTTCAGCTGAATCAGAAATGGTGAAGCATCCAGTTGAAAGTACTCAGATGCAAATTATTGACAAATACATAGTCGAGGAAGTAAAAGTAAACCAGGCCAAACATCAACATTCATCATCCAGTTCCTCTAGGATTCTGGATGAGAAATTTGAGGATGATGGTGATGATTGGTTGAAAGATGATAGTTCAGAAATGATTGGTGCCAGTGGAGCCTCAATTCCTCTTGAAAATGATGAGGATGTTTCATTCAGTGATCTTGAAGAGGATGATGAAGATGAACCTACAAGTTACAAGAAAGTGGCATGAGAGTTCAACAAAAGAATCGCGGGATTGGGTTCAGCTGAGCAGAAGCTCTGCTGACTCAGTTAAGGATATTAACCCTGTTAGTGTAAAAAATACTGGGTCTGAGCAGGTAAGTACTCGCAATTCTTAAACCAAGGAATCTAGTGATTCGCTTGATGTTGATGAAAGTGAAGTGATGTGATTCTTCGACTAAAAGCTTTGATGTTGCATGTTGTTCTTTTAATGTTTTCTCACCTCTTTACTGTGAATATCTTGTATATGGTTTCTGCAGTTCGAGTTGGGCTGTAAAACTGTATTTCTGTACATAACTCAAAATTCCAATGTAAATTGAATCATCATGCATGGAAAACACACACACACACACACACACACACACACGTAGTAATTTTACAGTGTCCTTCAACTGGATGTGGAATCACATGAAGTTTTCAACTGGTACTCTGACTAGTAAAATGTCCCAATATAACAGAAAGAAAAGGAGAACTTTCAAGAAAACACATCTCAATTTAATACCAAGAATTCGGATTAATTTCCCTCTAGTCGGTATCACAGTTAATGAATTGCTGTCCTAGTCTTCGCATACTGAAATTAGATGATCATTTGGATTAATTTTTCTGGCACTTGGCGTGGGAGGGATTAAAATCAAAAGGGTGTTGTCTACGTACATTATGTCATTTGATTATAGCAAGAGAAACTACTCATCTCCTGGCATTCGAACTTAACAAACAACAGATATAAAGTACAACCCAAGAAGCAGTTCCCGAGTTAGAAACTCGTCATGATCGTATGGAGCTGAAATTGTTTGAAAGCCTCTCAAGCTGTGACCAGAATAGGCTTCCTAGAGAGAACCGGGGTTTATCTTCATGTATGCTGCTGCCACTGCTAGTTCTGCTAAGACTAGCTACTGAGGGAGTCTTTGAAGTTTTTGGTGTCCAGCCTGGTGATTTGTTAACTACCACGATAGATCCCCCAATCTCTTTTTTTACCTGTTCTATTACTTGTGGATTTGCTTCATATCCTGAAGCATCAGTAACATAGAAGGATCCAACTGCTCTATCACCATTTGTTCCAATCTCAGCACTTGATATTGATAGCCCATTCTCGCGGAATGCCCGTGTCAAGTCTGAGAGCAGTCCCATTCGGTTGTGCGTGCGAATGTCCAGCCTCAATCCCTGCTGAACATAATTCAGTCACAGGTTCGAACAAGGTTTTCAAGTGGTAGGTTCATGATTGCTTATGATGGTGAAATTGGACTAGGCATTGCTCTCTAGAGTGCTAGGAAAATAGAATTTAAACATGAACAGAAGTACGTACATGGGATACTCTGCGCTCAATGGCAGCAATCAAGCATTGGGTTAGTTTATGCCTTTCGCTGTCTGTTTCCAAAGTGCAGCCATCCTTCTGCCTAATGAAGTACTCCTGCAACATCCACATTCCGAGCAAGCATCAATCCCGCAATTATCATACTATTTCAGTAACACAATGTTCTGATCTGAAAGAAATGCATGTTGATGTCGTACCTGATCAGCCATGGCGCCCTTAGAACTAACTACAGCATGGAACACAACATACTGCATATCAGTTAGAGCGCAGAGTGTATCAAACAGGAGCTTTGGCCGGTCTCTACTCCTGACATTCACCACAGAGTACCCCTTCTCCTCACAAGATTCAATAAACACATGAGTTTTGGTACAGTTATTCCTATGTGCTGCACCTCCGCCATTGCATCCCTGACACGGTTCATAGTCTATGTTGGCATACATCAACTGGTGGAGCCTCCGCTCCGTGTGGGTCTGTTGTCCTGGGGCTGGAGCAGTCAACCGGACGCTCCTCCTCTCCCCCATCCCATGACGGGCTTCAACCACATTCTCCAACTGCTCTTGTACATGCGCTAGTCTCTTTGGATCTGTGATCGGCCCTCCTCGAAACCCATCTTCTATGTAGATTATCGAAGCAGCTCTCGTATTGTGGGTCCACGCCAAGGCAGCTGTGACATGGCACTCCAACTCAAAAAGCACAGCTGATATTTCGGACAGCAGACCTGGTCGGTCAGTCCCCGCCATCTCCAAGGTCGTGTGCTCTGTTGACACATGTCGTGGCCTAACTTCTCTGTGGAGACAAGTTGGCAATTCCTTTGATACCCCCCTTCTCCTATTCGCACACAGTGCCTGCGTTTTGTTTTCCAATTCATATTAAAAGCATAAAGGCAGACAGTTTCAAATATCTACAAAAGACTTGTCCTGTTAAGTGTATACTTAGACCGTTGGACGTATAGATGATTGATTATACATATACGCATACTTATACAGGGAGAGGGAGAGAGAGACCTGCTGGATGTAGAGTATGAGGCTTTCGTCAGTAAGTTTGTTTCCAAGCTGGTCAGTCACGTGGAACACTGCATAGCATGCAATCAAAACAAACCCACATGAATAAGGCGAAGGCAAGACATAGGATAGTTGTTGCTGACTCAAAGTTATATTTTCTCTTTTTCTGCACTGGTTCAGGGCCATATTCATCATCAAATATACTTAATTAACATGTAATATGAATAAATCAAAACAGATGTAGATAGCGGAACCATGTAGCTAGTGTAGGGATGATGCAAGCATGAGGTTAGTTTGGAGGGCAGTGAGCACTGACCGTCCATGAACCATCCCCCATCAGAAGAAATATATGATTTGGATATAACAAGGTCAAGATCTGTTAAGACTTGGACCATCTCTAATAGAATCCCGTGCTTGTTTGCGCTGTCAGCCTGCAGCAGCAACAACAACAACACAATGCAAGCAACAGCTAAATTTCTCAATTTTAATGAAACCTTTTTGGTTACAAATCCAGGTAACAACTGACTAGTCTAAATGGGCATGTGAAATTTCCATGAAAACTAGGTTACAGTACAACTCTTTTCACTCATTTTCCCGTGAGTGACCTTTCCATCTTCTTGGGTTTCCTTTCCAAGTCCTGTGACTAGGTTGGTTCCTTTTTGCAATTAGATTGCGTCATACATATATAAAACTATGTAGTTATACTTTATGATAGCAGCAGAAGCTTTTCTTTTCCTTTCTTTTCTTTCGAGTTCTAGTGGGTACACACTTGGTGGGCAGTCAGAGAGATGGGATCTTGATCTCTTTTTTTTTTTTCTATCCACAAACTAGAAACTATCAACTCTACGCCAACAAGAAAAAAGATGGCTAAATAAAATTAAACCCAGGTAATCTAAATAACATGAAATTCATATAATTAAAAAGCTTAGTTAAAGATAATGAAAAGTGACCTTGACAAGAGTGCAATCTTGATATGCTTCGTTGTCTATGCAGACACTACAACACCAAAACCAGCAAGCAAGATCAAACAACTGATCATACATGTATTATATTTTCAAGAATTCAAGAACGCTATACCTCGGGGGATAAATTCTTTCAATGAGGGACTCAAACTCAGGATCGATATAAGGCTGGTAAGTTGTCCCCATCTCCTATCTTCTTAATTAGCACCGCTGCTTCAAGGTTTGGTTGGCCTCAGAAATCATCCTTTATATACGTTCATAACACAAAATGAGATTAAGGAACGCTTTAACACAATATATACATTACAAACGTAGGGAAGAAGCTGGAGATAAGAAAGCGGCTGTGTGATTAATTGTTTCTTAAGACTTAATTAATAAGTTGATTAAGTGCAAATTACAACACATTAATTAACAGAAATGTCGTCTCAATTCTCTAATATATATATATATATATATATATATATATATATATTGAGCTTCTTTCTTGAATACAAAGAAAAACAAATTAATCAACGCGTATCAGTGTTTGAATCCATATCTTTGATTCAGATACAGAAAAGACAGATCATATATATAAGAAACTATATATTTGCAAGAGGAATTTGGTTAAATCAAGAAGTCTACAAGAAGTGTGTGTGCGTGTTTGCGTGTCAAGAAAAGCTTTAACATGAAGGATACGAATAAAAACTAATTTGTTGAATAAATAGAATTGAAGAAGACGAGATACCTTGTGTAACAGCAAATCATGTACACAGACACAGACAGAGAAGAAATGGAGAATAAAGCAATAGGAGGGCGCCATGGCCTTTACAGAGATGGGAGTGTGGCTGGGCTAATTTTAGAAGGTTTTCTGGGTGCTAAGAGAGTTGTATATATAGCAAATATTGGAGAGTCAATCCAACAGAAACTCTAACCTCTCTTGATTTAGTTTATTTTACGTGGTTGCACAGGATTAAAAGGCTACCTAGGACGAGGACGACTGAGACTTTCATTGGGTATTTGCCACGTATATATTTCATGACACGTGGCAGTTGGTTTGCGGCGGCTCGGTTCTGAAACATTGGACGCGTGGTTGTTAGACTTGTGATTTTGGGAGGAATTTTTATAGGGATGGATTTATAACGTGTTCCTGCTGCTGTTTAGAGGGATAGAGAGAAAATTGAGTATCCCTAATAAAATTCTTTGAGATCAAGGGATTATTTAACAGGTATGGAATAGCATCTCACGAACATGCATGCATGGATTATTAAAAGAGAGTACAATTTTATCCCTAATAAGACTTCCCGACGTTTTCCATGGTGAAAGGCTAGCTAGCTAGAAGCTGTTTCACAGCCAAGTGCTGAGGGCTGGGCCTCAGCAGCATTCGTGATTGCTTACAATATTGCAATCTTTTAAGCCATCCATGAGGGGCCTAATTTAGCATTCTTTTTCACGTATTTTAAATTAATGTTCCTTCCTAATATTACATTACAATATTGCAGGAAAAGGGAAGGTACTAATGTAACGTGGGACAAGAGAGATAGATTTGAAGAGAAAAAAGGAGGAGGAAGAAAGAAGAAGCTGGAAAGTATATATGAGCAGGAGAGAATTAATGGGAAAAGAATATCGATCGAGAGGATCGAGGAGAAGACTTCAATTCTGAAACTAACTTTTATTAACACATAAATCAACAATTGGATTTATAATTCATTAAATAGAAAAGAAAACTCATTAATTGGATATTCATAGGGTGGCAATACCTAGAATATATAGAACACTAGAATTAATGTGCTTGATGTAATCCTGATCAGGGCAGTGCCCTCCTCTTGATACAAATAAATATAAATAAAAACTAGAACAAATTTTTTAAAAAATAAAAAAGTTTTATTTCTAATATATCATTAGTATCATAATTACTTATATTACCATTATATCATCAATATTATCTATTATTATCATCCCCACTAACTTGATTACAACAACTACTAATTCTAATATCATTATTTTACCACTACTATTATCATTAACAAATCAATATTATTATCATAATTATCATTTTAATGTAGAAGCTTCTAATCAATTGGAACCTAGTAGAAGTATTCATAAATCAAATTGATATATTTAAATTCAAGAAGAGGTCTAGATATACCAAACCACTAATCTAAAAGAAAAAACATCATAATGCATGTTTATCTAATCATTAAATCCTATTCTTCAATTATAATATATATGTGAAAATAATAAAAATGTCATGCAACCTAGTATAAGGAAACTAGCAGAAATATTTATAAATAAAACTCTTATTATTTATCCTCAACCATAATACAATGTGATGTAGGATTATCTTAAAAATTATATGATACTCAAGTTGTAATTACCTATAAAAGGATACAATGATGAAACTATTAAAAAATAATAATTTTATGATAATTAAAAAAATTATCTTCATAAGTTGAATGATATTTCTATTATTTTTACAAACATATTATGATTATTTTTGCCGCTATCATATTATTGTAAGTTACAATCACATTTATCATATCATTATTATTATATACCACAATCACCATTATTTATCAATAAAATTATTACATAATTATTGTAAATTTGGTATTATTATAACTCTTGTCACCGTTTCCTTAGTTAGCATCATATTAATTATTATCATGCCATTACTACTATTATTTTTTCAATCTTGATTATATTATGTGGTATTATTACTTTTGATAGTTGTATTGTTATGTTTCTCAATCAAGTATATATAATTTTTTTCCTTCTTACAACTTCTTTAAGAAAATTATAGTTTTGAAACTCGGGTCGATCCGGGATTGAAACTGAACCAAGTTGAAGAAAAACAGGAAAAGAAAAAATCTAGTGTGACTCGGTTGACCCGGCGACCCGATTGCAAACCCATTGACTTTTGTTTTTTTATTAAAACGATGCCATTTAGATTTTTTTAAATAAAAAAACTGATTAGACGATCCTGTCAAGATCCGGTCAAAACCCGGAACTCGGGTCTTGGACCGAACTGGCCACCGAGCCGGGTCTTAAAACTATAAAAAAAAATAATTTTTTTTTCTAAAAAAAAAACAAAAAACAATAAAATTTGAGGTACCCACGAGAACAAAAACGACGACAACAAAAATTGTTTGGTGCTTGAAAAAACAAAAAAATAAACAAGTGGAGTAAGTATTTTTCAGAGATTGTGAGTGGAACTTGGAAGCTGATCGTTTCTCTTCTCTCATATCCACAAACACAAACAGCTTTCAGCACGTATATACTTCAACTTCCCTTTACTCCACGGCAAACCGACTTATCAATCTCTCTCTGCAACCGACTTCATTCATTCCCTTCTCTCTCAGCCTTGCAGTCTTTTTTGTTTTAAACAGACAAGACAAGAAGTAGATGAAGTGAAATTGTATGCGAAACTGTTACCGTGTCTTCTTCGTTTGATTCCTCAATTTCATCATCAAAATGGACTTGCAGTTGGTGAAAAAGGGTCTTCTTGATTATACCAGAAGAAAGAAGAGGTGGGCTCTTTTACTAGCAGCTCTTGGTTTCTCTACTTATACTGCCTATAAAGTTTATCACCTTCCTTTACTAGCTGAAAAAAGAAAGAGAGTTTCCAAGATTTTTGGAGCTTTTGTTGCTGTTGCTGAAGTTATCTCTGATTCTGCTGAAACTATTGGGGTTGTTTCTAAGGATTTTAAAGATTTTGTTCAATCCGAATCAGACCAAATTCCCAATAGTTTCAAGCAAATTTCTAAAGTGGCAAGGTCAAATGAGTTCTCGGATGCACTAGTTACCCTTACACAAGCTTTAACTGTGGGAATTTTGCGTGGTTACCAAGCCAATGCAAGAAGAATTGATAATGAAGCTGGTGCCAATGGGAATGGGAATGAAAGTCCAAGTTTTTTGGATAAGGTTTTTGATAAGCTTTGTTCTTCAGCTGGGTCTGGTTTTGTCTCTGTTGTTGTTGGAAGCTTTGCTAGGAACTTGGTTTTGGGATTTTGTGAAGGTGGTCTGAATTCAAATTCAGATTTGAATGCTTCCGCTACTGGTGCTGATGGTCATGATTCTGCTCGAAAATTGGTGGATGTGGTTTGTGGTGATAAGTCTAAAGAGCTGATTGGTGATTGTATTCAGTTATTTGTGAGCACAGCCGTTGCGGTTTACCTTGACAAAACTATGCATATCAACACCTATGATGAATTTTTTGCAGGATTAACCAATCCTAAGCATGAAACCAAGGTGAGAGGGGTGTTGGTATCATTATGTAATGGTGCAATTGAGACTCTTGTCAAGACATCTCATCAAGTTTTGACAACTGATGATTCTAACACGAATTCGAGTTTCGATTCCCCTTATTCGGCTGTTGATCAAGGAGAAAGTGCAATGGGGGATGAGCTCTCTGGAAAAGAAGCGTTTTTTAGTGAACCTAAAGCAAGAAAATCATTTGACGAGGTTAAGGAGAATGGGTGGGTTAATAAAGTGTCATCTACATTGGCAGTCCCAAGCAACAGGAGGCTTGTTCTCGATGTGACTGGGAGGGTTACGTTCGAGACTGTCCGGTCTTTCCTGGAGTTTCTGCTGGGGAATCTGTATAATGGAATAAGGAGATGTGTTGATGTTTTTCATGAAGTTGTTGTTAATAGTGGTCTTGAAGTAGTGAGATATGTCAATGCAAAATCCTCTGTTATAGCAACTGTATGCATTTCTTTGTGCTTGCACATATTAGATGGTGATTGGATTCTGGTTCCAGCTTAAGTTGTTGAATATGTCTACATCATTTGTCATTGAATTCTCTTAACTCTTTCATGCAACTTTATGCATGAAGGATTTGTTATGTATCTAATTTCTTTGTACAGCTCAATTCATCTCCTCATACCAGAAGAAGAAAAAAGTATATAGTCTGATGATTACTTTGTAATTACAAAATCCTCTGTTATTGCGATTGGATGCATTACTTTGTGCTTTCACATATTCTATACTGCTTGTGTCTTGGTGCTACTTTTAATTGTTGATTAGTTCTGTATCATTTGTCATTAATTTGGTGAACTCATTCAAGCAACTTTGTCTCTGAAGGATGCGTTCTAGTCTAGTTTATTCTTATAGCTCAATTCATCTAATCTAAGCCATATAATTAAGGGAGTTATTTTAATGATTTAATGATGTTTCTTACCTTATAAATTTCTTATGTCTATCCTCTCTTCTGATATTGTTGTCAAACTTGTCTTCGTTCAGTACCATTTAAGAAGTTTTTAGAAGTTTATCAGACAAAGGTCACTTTGCATTCGTTCTTATTGACGAGAACATGAACATTAGTCATGTATATGGTTGAATAAATTTCCAAGAAACAGGTTTTATCTTGTAAATCCATGCATATGCAGAGCATTTACATGATTCAATTTCATTTCGATTGCGTACTGGCTTTGTTTGGTTTTCATGTTATGAAAGATGACTTTCCCGTTACTTATAATGACATCAATCTGAACATGTTGATTGTTGAACTCCCCTCGTAATGTCTTTGAATCGCTTATAGAGGTAAAGGTTTTCTGTGGCTATGAGGAGCAATGCAGTGCCTGATGCTGATGGACTATTGATGTACTCCGCTCCATTATTCAAGAGTACTTTCAACAGCTGATTATCATTGTAACATGGTTTAGAGTAACTTTCTATCTAGATCGTGCTCAGATTATTTTTTGCATGTTTGAACTTTCTGGATATTTTCTTTCCAGTTACAATTTCCCTATCCTGTTAGACTGAAACAAACTTGTATATTACTGGCAAACGTCTATATGAAGTCTACGGCAGTATGTGCAGTTTTTGGATTGTATTGATATCATGGAAGCAAAGACAGTGGCAGAATATCAAGTGGTTGCATGTTTTCTCGTGAATTGGGGCACAGTAAGATGCCTTTTCTGTTTTAAAATTTCCTTTTTCTAACATGGTGCAAAGTCTTCTAGCAGGATTTTGCGAAAGCATCAGCTGCAGTGGAACAGTTTTGCCACGGGCTGATGATGCTTGCGGATCCTAAACCGTATCATATAGATTTTCTTTTAAGATTACTAGCCTATTTTGGGATTGTTAAACGAGATTCTGATAGATGGTGATTTAAAATATTTTTTATTTAAAAATATATTAAAATAATTTTTTTATTTTTAAAAAATTATTTTTAAAATTAATACATTAAAACAATTTGAAAACATTTAAAAAAAATTAATAAAAAAATTTTAAATTTAAAAAAACACGATTTTAATTACGTTACCAAACAGAATAGTATCACTTGCTCAAGACACTTCTGCACGTAGTCATATGGATTTAACATTTTTGGATTTGCAAGTTGTTGTTGAGGAATAATTTACCTAGAACTAGGGTTTCTTGAGCCCCCAGTTTGCACTCAATGTATTTCATTTGTTTACATCAAGCCTTCCAGCATCAATGTGTTCACATGTCCATGGAGAAGAGAGATTGCTCCCAGCTCCTATCCAATAAAGGCTAATCAGTTAAGTTACAATCAGTTTATAAATTGTTTCATTGATTCAACTTCAGAAAGGAGGAATATAATTCTTTGGCTAATGGTTCGCCTACTTCTAGTTGAACTAGTGTCACCTTTTAAGCAACATACATATATAGCTTAGGCTCAAACCGTGATGCAAAGCCCAGGTGAAAAGGTTAAAATGTTTATAAGAAGCTTGAGGTAGAAATGAACAGAAGGGATCAATGCTCAAGTTAGGATCAGTATAGAATACACGAGCTGTCTTCTTCTCAGAGAAGTTCAATAACATGCTAAACTTCACCGCCAATGGCCTCCTAATGAGAACAAAATTCAACAACATTATTTATTGGGAAGTGCAATTCAAGGGCAGTTATGAGGTAAAGGTTGCTTAAGCCTTTCTCCTTTGACCAGAAAACAAGCAAAATGAAAACATAACCAACCATGTTTATCTTATCCTCCCACAGATGTTGCTGGGACCCCACCTTATCTAAAATATAGCATCATGTGCTCCAGATTCTACATTTTAAAAATTGAATAAAACAAAAGAATAAGCAAACTGGAAAATTGATTTCTCCGCTATTGTTGTGCAGAAGTTCTTTCCAAGTATTATTTGCTAGGTGGAGCTTGTGTCAGTCTCTTTTGCAGCTGCCTCTTCCTCAAGCTTCTTTTTCCAGTACTCATCAAGTGGGGGTCCAAATATTGCCTTCCCTGAAACGACTCCAATGCTGCAAAATCCTTATAAAGTCATTCCCAAAGCATAAAAGACATGTTATGAAATAATATGAAAATTTTGATTGGAGGCTTGGTAGCTGATGGGTATATTAACGGTACATTGAGGTCATCAAAAAGCTGTGCCTTTATATTGTTATTGCAAAAATAGTTTCAGATAAAATTCTGTCCAATTTTGACATAAAATTTCAGCAAAAATTGACACAACTCTGATCAGAGAAGCTCAAAGTTCACAAGAATAGTTCAATCAAGTAAACTCAGAAGAAGCTGTAAGTAGAGCTCTATTAAATTCTCAGAAAAAGCAAAAGGGGAGAACATTGCATGCTGGCTTTTGTTTGGAATTTTTTTTAACACAAAGTTGTATGTTAAAAGCCTAACAGAAACTTAAAAGGAAATGCTACTCATCTAAATGCATATAGTTCAGTTCCAATAGTACGATATGCATTTCTTCATTAATCTCCTCTTTCAACAATACCTCAAAGAAGGTACAAACTGTTCGACTACGAAAAACTAAAATATAAGTAACCAGGTATATTGTCCAATGAAAAATAAAAAAAGAACATGAGATTTCTATCAAATGGAGTGACTGAATGAATTCCACTCAGAAAAATAATAATCCCAGTGCAAGCATAATGATTCAAGGGAAAGTCATAGTACAGATGGCAAAAAACTTTCACACTCAGATTAGCAAAAGCACTCAACTGCATCAAGTGTTGAACCACCCCCGCTTCAATTTCATTTTTCTTCCACCATATGTTTTTTTTTTATTGCATTACATGCAAATTTTGCACTGAAATTTGGGATACAGAATTTCAAGAAAATGGAGAGCAGAGAACATATTTTGAAGGCAGAACCAAGCTAGGTTTCCGTAGAAACATGATATTTACTTCACAGTTACTTTTGGTAGAAACACCAATATCCCCACAGACATAGAGGGAGTTGGATGAAACGCAGGAGAAGCAATCATATCAAGTCACATTTACCAGATAAGTCACATTTTGGCAATCATATGCAGCAATTAGTCAAGAAGCAATGAACGTTTTTTCCCTCTTGACTGCCATTATCCACAATTTCTAAAACATCTATGAAATCAGTTTATACTATTTGGGTTGCTTCAACAACTAATCTAATAACAAGTACTTTGACCTCCAAAAGATTCCTTAAAATCAGCATAAATGTGAAACCTTAGTTAAAAACAAATACACATCAACTCCCCAAATTTTTCCTATTATAATTTAGTTGAATCAACTCCATCTATCTGTATAAACAGGTAATGGGTCCTAAAATATCTGATCTAAAGGGCTGAATTTAGTGCTCATGCTTGTTTTTATGAGCAAAAGAAGCCAGCAAATCCAAGCAACATAAACAGGAAGTCAGAAACTAACAAGTATGTGGAAAAAGAAACATAAGGAAAACTTACATAACAGCTCCAATCACCAGGGGAAAGGAGAGAAACCTGCTTCTAAAGAACATAATTTTGGATTCAAAGAGATTAAAGACCCTCTCTTTCTTGCATTTGGATGCTTCTCTTCGATTTCAATTTCAGGGTTTTCCTTTCAAGGGTTTAGATTTCAGGTAAAAGCAAGTCGGCCTTGAAGACAAGCATTTTGTATGGCCTTGTGAGCCAGGCTTGGCCTAACCTTTTCATATATTAATAGCCCATGAAATATTTTGGACCAGGGTTGGCACGGCCCCCTATTAAAATAGAATTTAATTTTGATACAGAGCATTTCTTTCTAGTTCAAAGAATATATATATATATATATATATATATATATATATATATATATATAAAAACATTCTTGTTTTTAAAATTTAAAACTCTTCTTTTTATTTACTATCCTTTCCATTTAAAATTATTAATTTTATCATCAGTATCTTTAAATGAAGACTTTCACCATTAATTTTGTACATCCTCGGCTAAGAAAATTAATGACATGAATATTTAAAAAAAAACAAATAACATATTTGTTGGCCTGTTAATTACTATCCAAACATCAAATAACATGTTTTTTTAAATAAATTAAATTTTAAGAGATCATCAACCACATATGCACAATACTATATATAAGAATGTCTAAAGCACAAACAAAAAAATTAATTAAAAAAAATGTAAGAATGCTGTATTTTAGCCTCTCTTTAGCATGATATATATATATATATATATATATATATATATATATATATATATATATATAATCTCGATATTTTCAAATTGTGAGATTCTTTTTCTAATTTTCTATGATCCAAGATTAATTGCATCCAGTCATATATATATATATATATATATATATATATATATATATATATATATATATATATATATATATATATATATATATATATATAGTTTTTTAAGAAGAGATTTCACATATAGTGATTGAAAAAAATGGTTACAACTTGAATCTACGAGACTTCCTCGATTGGTCTCAAGTCAAATATGGGTTTTCGTTCGCTTCACACGCTTCTTATCAGCAATCAATGAAATATGGGTTAATTTTACACGGTATCTCATCCATCGCATGCAGTAGCTAGCGATGCCACTTTCTAGATAAGCTAGCTAGCAGAGATAATGCGAGCGAGGACCATTAACGATCATGTGTTCACTTCACAGTTTTGTCAAAAGCTAAGAAGGATAGCTACTGATCATGCATGGTCCATATATATAAATGGTGAGGGCTAGGTCCACCATGCACATGGATTCACCATAAATCCTTGTGCTTGTGCACCCAATTCTCCTCTTCTAGATACTAATTGACATTTCTTCACCATATTTTTTAAGTCAAACAAAATGATTCCTTATGGCCCAAACTACTTCGATCAAGAGCTTCAAAAGCAAGTTTCGTGATAGATAATGGAGTTCTATAAATGATATCGATCTTACATCATAGAATATTGTTATATTTATCTACAGATTAAATCGCAATCAAGTCCTTCATTTATTGCCATGGCTAATACACACCACATTGCAATATTCAAATTCGCTTCATTACTCAACAGCCAACTCTCACCAACAGCAATTTATGCCTTTCTTGTTGTTTTTCAACTGAACATGGTAGAGTGGTTGTTCGTATTGAATTCCAAACAAGATCATAAATTCGTATGGCATCAGCTAGGTATGCAATAAATCCACTAGCTAGGCGTTAGCACTGGTGCTGCTAATCGCTGTCATTTACTGCTCTTTATTGGATTTGGAGTCCTTTACCACAAGCATTACAAGTTTCGTTGCATTAATTATGCAGTTGATCACATGATGAACAGCCACGTACACATACAGATATCGCATGCAACATATTGTGCTTTAATTGCTTTTGGATTTTGTCTTGTTCTATGTTTTTCCAAATTTTCTAGGATTTAGATTGATGGTCACGCGGCTACAACCTACGACCTATAACCTTAAGAAATGGAGGTTTTGCACTTGAGGGTCTAGCTGCTGTGGTCAACCGTGTGACTTGTTCCGCCCCCGTCTCGAGTTCGACCCTCTATGTGCACGCTTGTCACCCACGCGGTGCCTAACCTGCCCCTGGGCTTGCAGGATGTCCAGTGGACCGTGGGGAATAGTCGTGGTGCGCGCAAGCTGGCCCGGACACCCCACGTGAATCAAAAAAAAAAAAAAAAAAAAAAAGAAAGAAAGAAATGGAGGTTTTTAACAATGAATCTGGCTAAAGGGATACATCTTTTCTTGTCGTGGGGGGTTATCTATTGTAGAAATCCTTGTTCTAGTCGCTAGAATATCTTGATTATGCCTATGCTTTTAGGGATTAGCTAGGCTCTCTTTAAAATGACTTCGAGAGCTCACTGCATGTGTTCATATAATTAGACAAATGAATTTAGGTTAAGCTAATTAATACGACTTTTCTGTCCTGTTAAATATTAACTATATATTAACGCTAATCTCTTAACTAATAAAAAAACTATCATAATTATTGACTACTAATACTAATTAGACAAATGAATTTAGATTAACTATTTAACCATGTTTAATTGGTAAAACAAATTGCTGATTATCGATAACACTGGCCACTAATTATAATATCAGTACCTTGGTGGCGTGCACAATAGCTAACCGACCACTATATATGAAATGTACCCAGATTAATTTTGCCTAACTCAATAGAAGTTGGTGGAGTCAAAGAGGAAATTGCAATGACTCGATCGACAAAAGAATCTTCCGTCAGGTCAGATACAACGCCATCTACTTCCTACAGAATATTCTCCGTTGATAAGGCCTCCATGATTGACATAGTTTTTTCTTAATGACACGAGAAAGGATATATTTGCACAGCAAGAATTATATGGGATTTTTTTCAGGTCTTATCAATGCTTTCTGAGAGTAGCTTCTTTCTTCTTCTTCTTTTTTCCCTTTGAGAAACTGCTTTTATTTTAAAAAACAGCTTAATTAAAGGTTGAAATAAATAAGTAAACAATTATGGGATTTCATAAATTAACTATGATTAAGTTCAGTTACACACATGAGAATTATCTTTGGAAAAACAAAACCCTATATATATAAATGGCTTTCCAATATGTTCCAAACAAAACGGGACAATAATAAATAAATAAAAACATTTGTAGTAAACCAATACTATATATATATGTGTATATATAGATCATCATTCTTCTTCTTTAATTTGAACAAATAGTGATTATAGTTTAAGCTAAGCAAACATGCAATATGATCACGAACAAGTATTATCGATCATGACATGATCCATACAGAATAAGACGATAATGGTCGCTCTACTTCATGGTTTGTGCTTCTGGGTATAGATGTAATCGGTGTGAGCAGCAAGTGTCCTTCTCATCAAGCACTCTTCCTCACCAACTCCTTCACAGCTCTCTTCCATCACCTCTGCATGCTCAGCATCAACAACCTAAACAAATTCACAAATTATAAAAACCCACTTATATTAATCAAATCATAAAAACCAATTAATTAAAAAAAATCATAAAGTTCCAAGTTCAACCAACCTTTTGTTGGTTCTTCGCCAAAGAAACATTAGGGAAGCCTGGCTCAGGGCGGGCGGCGTAGGTTATAGTGGAGCAGAGGAGGAGGGATACGATCAAGAAGAGTGTTGTAACCTTAACATTGGCCATCGTTTTGCTTACTAAGTTTGAAAGAATACTAGTATATGGGAAAGATAGAAGATAAAGCTGAGATCATGAGACTTGGAGAAGACAAGAGATCGAGTGGTGGGTATTTATAGAGAGGCAAGAGTAATGGTAATGGTATGAACCTGTGATGGTGGGAGTCTTCTAAAATAGCACATTAAACCCAGAGTATTTTTTAATATTATTCTTCTTCCAGAAAAGGAATTTAAAAAGAAAAAGGTGGGATTAATTAAAGGAAGACCACTGGAATTAATACAAAAAGAAAAAAGAAAAAGAAAAGGTTTGAGGATATCACCAAAGATTTGTATATTTATACAGTGACTTGGCCGATTGGGTCTGCGACGTTTGGCATAAAGAGCAGGGAAAAGTCAGGTTGTTGGCTTGCCATGGGTACTGAAAAGTAAACGGAAGAAAGTAAAACGATTTAAAAGAAAAAGAAACGAATCAAATTTCATTTTTTTTCGCTAATGATGTTTTATTGATTTTTGAACAAATTATAAGATTATACCTATTTTATCGATAATCCAAAAAGGGCAAATTCTAAGATTATACCTATTCTAAGAAAAAGGGCAAACTGGTTCTTTGCCATGCCTCCTATTTGTGTAAATTTTATCGATAATTCAAAAATCAACAACATAGAATTTGTTTGTAAAGTAAAATTCCACTTTAGAAACCTATTTTTAGGCCTTTTTATGATTCAGATTCATAGACTAGACCCAAATTACTGTTTAGAAATTATAGTTTTATATCTACTTTTTCCTTATTCATGTTTAGGTTTTGGTTATCTCTGGATTTATTGATAATCAATTTCTTTTCTATTTCACCTTTAGTTTTTAAGAGCATATTATTTAAGCTATGCTTTGGCTTTTATTATTGAATAAAAAATTATAAACTTTGAGAATTTTTCTATAGTTTTATCGATGTTCTTGTTTTTAGGGTTTTTCAAAATTAACAAACCCTATACGTTGTTATAATATGCATTATTTGTAGATCAATTATAGAATCTAGACTTGATTAGCAGTGTACTCCCACGAGATTTTATACTGATAATACAAGTTATAGATAGCTAACAATCTAAATTTTCATAAATCTACCAAACACAATAAGAAAGATTTTGATTTTGTTTATAGGAAGATTAATCTTCTAACTATATATCATAATCTAACTAGAAAGATAACTATCTAATTAAACAACGATTCTAATAAATTAGTCTAACATAAATATTTTTTTATCAAGGATTTCTACCTACACTGGGATTATAACTAATATCTAACAATCCCTTCTTTAAATTGGTATTCTTAAACACTCAATTTAACAATGAAAGATTTTCATTTAACCTTGTCTTGAACATCCATTTTACACCAATAGTCTTTTGTCCTTTTAAAAGCTTCGTCAATTCTTGAGTATTGTTTTTCTTAATGACATCAATTTCATCATCCATAACCCTTAGTCATTTTATTTCTTTAACATCTTTAGAAGTCGCATGATTATAATATAAGAATATAGCAAAATAAGTAAATAAATCATCAAATTGATTGATTCTAGTTACCTCATAATCATTCATCTATATAGGTATTTTTCTAACATATGGTCGTTGATTATTATTTACTGATGTTATCAATGGGATTTAATCACGTACTAATTGTGTTGAATTTCTCATAGACCTCTTCTTTTTCTCATTATTAAGTCTTTTTATAATCTAAAGCAACTTGTTCTAATTTTTTTCTTTTTTTTTTCTCTAACAAAAGCAATATATTGAAGCTCACTTATTCTATTTTATAGCTTAAAAGATTTCTCTTTATCCCTTAAATAGCCTTCAATCTCTTCACAGCTTTTATCAATATTGTTATTCAATTCTTTTCTTCTTTTTCTTTTTTGCATCTTAATGCCCATCAATAAGTCTCCATGTTTCTTTTGAATCCTGTTAAACCATTCAAAGTGTTCTTGCACCATTTTATCCATGAAATATTCACACTCACGACTGAATGACTCAACATCTTGCTTATATTGATCTTGTATTACTTTCTTCTCTAGTTTAAGGTCATCACTCTCATCTTTGAGTAACCTAAAAACATCTTCTCTCTTTCCAGCTACAAATTCAACTTCCTATATTAGCTCTTTCAAATTCAAATTTGCCCTTCTTATTTTTCTTGTTCATATGACAAGCCATCAATAAAAACACTTCTTCTTTCTTATATGTAGAATTAGATTTTTCACCACCACTCTTATTCAGATTAGTTTGACATTTAGATTTATATCCAAACTTATGACACTTGAAGCATTCAACCATAGATTTGTCCACTGGCTTTGGCTTGTAAAAAGTTGAATGATTGTTGTCATATCTTTAATTTTTTGATATGGTGAAAATCTACCATTATTGTTGTTTGTATTCCTTCCTCTTATTTGTCCACCTCTTTGTAAGCTAGAAAAATGATTATTAGATGAAACTTGTAAAACTTGCTCTTATTGTATTATCGACTCAACTTTTGCTCATGAATTAGCAAGGAACTTTGCAATTCATCAATATCCTTAGCTTCCTTTATTGAACATATAAGAAAATTAAATTTTGGTGTCAACAATCGAAAAATTTCTCAATGATGGTAATATCCTTTATTCTATCACTATAGATTCGCATCTTGTTATTGATTGTTATCATTCATGAAAAATAGTTTGTGGCTAACTCTCCTATATTCACCCTAAGCAAATTGAATTCTATTCAAAATGCTTGAAGCTACTGCCTCTTTGATCTAGTCGGTCTTTGGTACTTCTTTCCCATCGAATCCCAAATATCATTGGAGGTTTTCTTATAAAAAATGATTTTTAAGATTGTACAATCAATTGATTGAAAAAGATAATTATTTACCTTTAAATCTTTTAATCATTGTGCTTTTATCTTCGTTCTTTGCATTTATATTATTGTTAATATGTATGGTGGTTGAATTATTCATTAAGAAATGATTTGTCAATACTTCTTTGACCTTAGAAAGCTCTCCATCAACATGCTCAAATGATTATAATGTTCATCAAAGCGAGGAATGGTGGGTTGAATAAAATTATCAGAGGCCATGGATTTTTTTTTTAACTTGTTGCAATTTTCTTTTGATTTGTTGTAATCTTGGAAACTAAAGCTATTACTTCTTTATCTTTGAGGGAGAAAAAGGCCGTTGTGTTTTCTCTCATAATAAACCTTAGTTGTGATACCAATTGTAGAAAATATCTATTATCAATTGTTGAAAATAGAACATACAAGTATTTGGATGAACCTCCAAAGATTTATTGATTAATTCACAAATGTTTTTTTATCAACACACACTTATTAATTCTGAATACATTGACTCTTATATTTATAGGGAGATTAATCTTCTAACTATCATAATCTAACTAGAAATCTAGCTATCTAATTAAATAAAGATTCTAATAAACTAGTCAAACACAAATTATTTTTTATCAAGGATTTTACCTATACTAGGATTACAACTCATATCTAACATAAATAGGATTGTCTGGTTTATTTTTTAATAAAATTATTGACATTTAGAGTTTATTAAAATCATAGTTGTTGTTACCTAATTTTTTATGCCATTTTTGAAGTATTTTCAAGAAAACAAATGGCAAAAACAATAAAAATCCAAAAAATATGTTTTTGTGTCACTTACAACGTCTTTTTCTAGGCATTTAGTTGTTAACACACTTTTTAAAGTCGATGTTAAAGTTGTTATTTAAAAAAAAATTACATAGGGACCAAATGTGAAAAGAAAGAGGTTGAGGGATCGATTTATTTTTGGGTTACCTGGTTACCAAGTCCACACACACACACACAAAATGGGGAAAGCCATAAAAAAAAAACCCTAAAAAAAATATCCACAATAAAAAAAAAACTGAGCCTATTTTTTTTTGGCAACTATGTTGCTACCTCCCCTCTCTCAACCATCCCCTCCTCTTCACAAATCTAGCCATACACATTTACTTCCCTCTTTGTTGCTAAAATTGAACCACCCACATACCCTCACAGACCTTCCCCAATCGATTACTCCCTCTATCAGCCATTGTTGAGCAACCCCTACATACAAAAAAAAAACCTTGAACTCTAGACCCATTCCCTACCCCTCTTCCCCCAAAAAAAAAAATGCATTCTCATGTTTCCCTTCCCTAGATCATCCTCATTGTTGACCATAACAACCATAGTTCGTTCTAGCCAACCACCCAGCCACCGTGTCCCTCACTAACGATTTCCTCTCACCCCAGTAACTCAATCGTGACTCAACCATGACAAACTAGCGACCTCCTCCCAGTAGCGATGTCTCCTCCCCCAGCAATGGTGTCCTTCACACCGTGACCATGCTAAAAATCTGGTGATTGGAATCAACACCACCAGATCTTTCCCTTCACTCTCCTTACTCCCTCAACCGACAACAACTCACCATGACGTCAACCACCTCTTCCTCCATTGGTCATTGTGGTAGCAACCATTAAAGAGCCCAAAAGAAAAATGTATTGAGAGGTGAATCTGTAAAGAAAAAAGGGAATAAATCGATTGTGTATATTATTTTGTTTGCAGGCAAACATAAAACTACACAGCCGACAGGGAAGGGAAGAGGTGAAGGAGTAGCTTCAGATCCAATAGTTTTTTGCCTTCAATCAATAACGGCGCATAGTACACGCGCCACCACTGTTTCAGCGGCCCTTTTGAATTGATTCCACCAACTCTTGGATACTCTAAACGCCTTCAGAAGGTCGATTCATGACCTCAAATTATTTTTTTAACAAATTGCTATAATCTTGTGGAATTTGAGACAAGGTTTATTGTTTTGTATAATATTTTGACTGTTTGGATATTATTGATTTGAACTGATGTGTGTTTTTTATTTGATATTTTGTGTTGGATGGTGTGTTTATTTTTTTGGAGTAATTCGATTGAGATTTTTTTTTCATGGTTTATGTTTGGGTTTGGTGTTTGCTTGCTTTTGAGTCGATTTCAAATAGTAAATAATTTGTTTTGAAATTGATATTTTGTTTGATTTAAAACATATTATTGTGTTTCACGAAACGTGGCTTTAGTCAAATTTTCAAAGGTTCGATAACAATTTTGCAATCAATTTATATTTCCCCACTTTTGTTTCACCCTTTCATATTTAATATATGGAATTGTGACCTACACGCGAGATATTTTTTCGATATTAAACGTATCGGTTCCTTAAAAAAAAACAAAAAATCTTTCCTTCAAAAATACAATTTCAATTTTAATTTGCATACGGTCAAATCTCTCAAAAATATAAAAAATCATATCGTAGTTCCATATAAAAACTTTAAAAAAATACATATTTGCATGTATTTTTGAATTTAATAACTAATTTATTAAAGTCATGAGAATTTGGCCTCTATTTCAAAAATACAAGAAAATTATTTTGTTTTCTGTTAGTATCTAGGATTATAAACTTAAAATTATTTTGTTTTTTGTTAGTATCTAGGATTATAAACTTATATGTAAGACATATTCTTGATATCAAATAAAAAAATAGTTTTTTTTATTTTTATATTAACATTAAAACGGTTAGGTTTTTAACATTATAAGATAAAGATCTCCTTACTGAGAAGAAGTTTTCTTAAATTTTAGACAGAGCAACGCTTAGAAAATATAACAATACCTTAGTTTATATCAGACAAATAAACAATGTAACCTACCTCATATAAAATATATAAGAGGTACCAATACCTTATCTTTACACATTTAGTCCTCTTTTCTAGACTTTGAAATCAGTTGCGGTTTTTAGTAACTAAGATATTAAGTAACGATTCTCATTCTCTCTTTCTACTAATAGAAGACAAGAATTCCTTATCTTTTCTTCTTATACCATTCCTGATCCAGGAGGATGATTTTCACGATAGTACCATACACATGTGACAATAATTATCTTTACAGTTTAACCCTAATTTTAGGTCTGTGGAATTATTTTTTTTCTCTATACACTACGTCATTGATGATCTTCAAGTTTCCTCAACTCTGTTTACAAATATTTAAATCCAACTGACATTCATATTCTAGATTCATCTGGAAGGCCAGGCCACCTTCATCTTTTTTTTCCTGATAGACTTGAATAAAAGTCACCATTGGCACATATACAGATGGTCTGAATACTACCATCATGCTTGAGAATACGTAGTTGACACTTCTACAGGAAGCATCAATTAGTGGCAAATTAATAAATAACTGTTTTGATTGTGGACTTCTAACACGCTATGATGAATGGCTTATTGACCTCATAAATTCCACCACCATTCACGTATTGAATGTGTTGCCCACTGATATATATATATATATATATATATATATATATATATATATATATATATATATATATATATATATATATATATATATATATATATATATATCAGGTCTCTACTCGGTATCCATTCCATGCATGCAACTCTGAAATCAGAGTGCACATCAGAGCTACTTAGTGCTCACGATCCAGATATGCAAATGGTTAAAAAGATCACAAAACCTCATTGCTTTAGCCAAGAGGAATGGTGGTGGTAGCGGAAATCCACATTGTGAATTAAAATAAAAGATCACAAGGGTGGTTCGTTCATTAGTTAGGAGACCTCTGTTTAATTCTCATCTTCATTTCTTGTTTTTAACTAGAAATCGCAAGATTTTCTAAGCTACATGTAAGAGAAGGAAAAAAGAAAATAAAATTCATAACTCATAAAAAAATAAAAAATAAATAAATAATGGTAGAATATCTTCACCTAAAACTTATTTCTTTTCTCTGTATCAATTTCTTTCTTAAAAGTGAATTCTAATTAATAATTATTAATTACTCCCAAGTAAAATAAAATTTCTTTAAACAATGATTCATATTCCGCACTCGCTGGCAACAAAATTAAAATCAATAAAAAATTGCAAAGAATATCTTCTACTAGATTTTGAGTAGGTGTGGATTCTACTAATGATTTTTTCTTCCTTTGATTAATAAATGACTTCTTAGTCCTTTTTTTTTTTGCCATCATTTATGTGATATTATTGACTCTCCACAAGACATTTTGCCAACACACACATTCAAAATCTTATATAATTGTAACATAATTAAGATCAATAAATAATTAGCAATTCAACAGTTAATTTTCAGTCATTAACATGAATCAAAACTAATTTGGTCACGATGTCACAATCAGAAGCCGTATCCCATTAATTCTAACAAGGACTAAAATGCTTGGCAAGTACAGGTTGGTGATATAAAGAATTCAATGAACCAAGAAAAATAACTATATATATATATATACACACACACAGACGAAGATTATTCAAAGATTCATAACACTATATTCTGGCTGTTTGCATTTTTCACATTATAACATGTATACGTCAATATGAGAACATGCATGAATATCTCGCTAACTTTGTTTGCAGAGGTTGACTAAAGGACACTGGAAATTACACATTTATATATATTTGAAGAAAAAACAAAGAAGAAGAAAGAAAGAAAGGGGGCGTTTTCCTAGCTTTGAATAATATTGTGGCAAGGAATCGCGTGTTCTAATGAGAAAGATCAACTGGTTTAACCGAAAGCTAAAGCCAATGTTGAAGGAGTCAAAAGCATTTCTAAATGAAATCCTTTCGGTAGGTAAAGCAAGGCAAATTGCATATATATTCCTTCATCAAAATCCCAAACGTATCGACGACTCCATGTTAAATAGGAATTGGGATTTGTGTATTTCGATCCTTTAATGGATTGGATTCCATTAAAGGTCAAACTGTAGACAATTAATAGAATCATCATAACCTCTTTCTTTTATTTTATATATTCTTTGTCGGTAAAACTATATATTATGAGTCTTTTTTTTGTATTTCTTTTATATATATGATTTGAAGAATGTATTCCCATATTAATTTGGTGCATTCGACAAAATTATTGATTCTAAAATTCAAATTTAGAAAATTAAAGAAGGAAATAAGCTTCATTGACAAATTCAGCCTTATTATATTTATACCACTCGGTTGGTGGTTTCATACTGGATTAGGTTCCTTCGCACCCGAACTCCCAAAGTCAAATCTTATTTCCCCTTGATTTTTCTATTGGCTATCACTGGACTTCATTTCCATGACAGCTAACAGGCTGTTTGAATAACAAGAATTCATTTTGAAAAAATTTACTAGTTTTAGGAGCTCTTAATTTGGTCCTTATAAGCTTAGTTATAATTTCACCTAGAGATCAATATTCTCCTTTAATATATATCCATTGCAAATACTGATTAGAATATATATAAGAAAAGGTTTGGTAAGACTTGATCAAAAATATATTTTTAAAATTGTTGGAAAAGAATTTAGTCTTAGTTGATGTGTAACTAACCCGAGAACATTTTCACTGTGTAATTAAAGAGGAGGAGGAGGAGGAGGAGGAGAGCGCTCTCATCTTCAAGTTTTATTAAAATAAATTTTTAAAAAATACCTAGCATTAAATACCCTGTTATTTGTAAAGATATTATTTAAAAAATAAATAAAGATTAAAAAGAGTTTGATTTGTTTGAGGATTTTATTGTTCCATCTCTCAGGATTAATTTAATTATTTTTTTAATTTAAATTGAAATTTTTTATTTCAAATCACTGTTTTACTTCTGTACCTTCTAAATAGTAAAGGAGTTAAGCTTATTTTAAGAAAAATAGACTAATTCGATGATCAATTAGTTTAATGTATAATGAAATTCAAAATTCATAATTATTTTAATTCGGCTTATCAATTTATTTTATTTAATAAGAAATTTGGTTCCAAACATGATATAAAAGTATAAAACTGATATAATCAATCGTGATGGTAATGTTTTAATTGTTTTTATGGCAATAAAATGACAGGGATTTACCAAATACAAATACAATTTTTTTTTGTGGCCATAGAATATGTAGTTTTAATTTCTTTTTAATATAAAATATATTTTTTAGCCAAGATTGATATGTCATGATTAAATCCATTTTAAATAGGTCATCCATAATTGAATTTAGAGCATTACCTGAAAATATGATCAATTTTAACCTAGCTAACACAAATCACTAGAAGTGATATTTCTAAGGGTTAGCTTATACGTGAAAAAAAATAATTAATTACCTCAAGCCATAGTGATCATATGTGGTGAATGTTTATCATTCTGAGAATTCATGAGCAATCTATTCACACTTTATTAAAGAAGTTGTGAAAGTTGAATGGTAGGGTACACTGAAGAACTGGCTTCAATTATGAATTTAATCTGACTAATTGGTGCAAGTAAAAATGAAAATAGGGTCTTCCATATCGTGTAATTGCCTGGGCAGTGGGCTCCATGATAGAAATTATATGCAAAAATTAAAGATAAATCTTTGAACCTGTGCTGCAGACTTCCAGTTATATGAAACCAAAACAGGATTTGACTACACACCATGACAATTAATACGAGCACAAATTAGGGCTGCAAAGTCTACCATGGACAGTGTTTGTACTATATGAAAAGGTCTGAGGCTTTATGTCAATATTTCTTGCTATGGGCAAAACCTATATATGTTTTACAAGTTGCATTGTTTCTCTGCCTTCATTTCACTTGTCTTTCAAGGTTGCAATCGTCAGTGGAAATATGGACATGGAGTTGCAATCAAACAAGAGTACAAGAACTCTCTCTCAAGTGACCAAAACGTTGCCCATCAAACGATAGGATAGTCAGGAAGCTGTTCGATGCAATTAGGCAATCACCATACAATAATTTGTTTGAACTTGTTGCTGATTGAGGTTCGGACAGGATATCGATGCCTAACTTTTACAGAAAGATGGTCAAAAGGGGCCAAATACATGTGTGAACCAAGAAAAATTCGCTTCTTTGATGCCAAGTCATAACAGCGAAAAGGGCATTCCAAATATTATCGAAGAAAAGTTATTATTGATGTTCATTAAGAATTATTGCGACATGAAACTGAACTTGTCAGTAGCTTCCCACCACATTTATAAACGAAGTCTTACGTGTCTTGAATGGAAGGGTTCTTGATGTGGGAACAAATTATTAACGAATTGTGAAGCCATGCTGATGCAGGCCATGATGTCAAGGATGGATGGATATCAAGCCAAATACTGATTCTCATAGAAGCCAAAGCCATGGTGTCCTCTCAGCTGTCCTTCCAGTAGTCATGTCATGTGGCCTCAAAACTAAAAGCACTGACGAGCAGCCTTTTCTCATTCCCTTGGGAAAGGGTGGTCGGATAAATAGTAGTAATGATCATAGATAGCGTGGGCCATTCTGGTGTGGTTATCCTCACCTTGGCCCATTTGATCTTTGTTGCTCCCAATACTTAACTTTGCTTATTTTGGACTTTTTGGCTGGGATAGCCAAAAAAAAATAAAGAAAGAAATAGACATCTGTGATTGGACTTGACCCAATTATGTGGTAATAAGGGAATAATGTCAAATTATCTTATATATGTTGAAATATAATATAATGTCGAAGGATTTTGTCTCCGTTCTATCTTACTTTCCCAAGAATACGCTCTTTTTCCTTGGTTTTCATATGCAGGAGAGAAAAAAAAGATCAAATATTTTTTTGTTCTCTTACAAGAAATTAGAATATTTTTTAAAAATATATAGCAAAATAACACGGTTTAAAAAAAAACATAAAAATAATACAACTCATACATATCGTGATTGGAAAACATGAAATTCAAGTTTATTATTATTTAGAAACATGATATTTGAAAGAAATGGTGAAACGAGTTGCATAAATTACAATAAAAAAATATAAGAGAAATAAAAGAAATAAAAAAAGAGACGTTGAAGGGCACAATGAAGCTCCTATTATGACATCATTGATACCATCATAAAGATCTTGATGAGATAAATCTAACAACACAAAAAAAAATCACTAATGATGATCCAAGTATGCCATATTTGTCGTCCAAAAATAACAGGTCGCTCACTAGCATTTAGTAGCAAGTGTGTCTCACTTCATTCATCATTGGTGACTTTTTTTTATATCACCGAATTTATCTTATCAAGATCTTTTTAATTGTACTAGTGGTGTCATAAGTAGAGTTTTGATGTGACTCTAGAGTTTTTATTTTTTATCTTTTTTCTTTTTATCTCTCCTCTCTCTTCACAAAATACAATGATGAGAGAGGAATGAGAAAAAAAATAAAGAAAAAAAAACCTAGAAGCACGTCGAAACTCCAATTATAACACCATCAATACCATTTAAAACATCTCAAATAGATGAATTCAACAACACCAATGAAGATCATCAATGATGAATATAATGGTCAACACTTATCGCCAAAGACAAGTAAGGCACACGCCACTTTTGAAGGGCAATTGTGACACACTCGGATTGTTATTAGCGAACTTCTTTGGTGTTATTAAATTATTCTTATCGAGGGTTTTTAATGATACCAGTAGTATCATAATCAAAGTATTAGTGTGCCTCTGGTATTTTTTTTTTCTTTCTCTCCTCTCTTCATTGTAATATGTGCTAGCTTATTTCAAACTTTTTTGATGTCATGTTTTTTTAATAGTGATAAGCTTAAATTTTGTGTTTCTCGACATGTACAAATTATGTTATTTTACTAAATATTTTTAAAATTATGTTATTTTATAGGTTTTTTAAAAAATTAAATCATGCTAACAAGCAGAAGCTGTAGCTATAATTTTGGCGAGAAAAAGAATTCTTCACACATAAAAAGAAAAGGGCATCCATCACTTTCTATTGATTGATTAGCGTGTAAGAATTCTTGGTGAAATTTTGTTTTAACTCGAGTAGTCAAGATCACTGTCGAATATTTCTACTTATTGACACTTGAAACAATCCTTACACAATTTAGGTAAAAAATTTCTAATCAGAGTTTAAGGTACATTCAATTAAACTCCATGCTTTTGCTATTACCTTTGTAAATTTATATTCTCATCCAAGCTGGTTTAGATTGTTTTTGTACTCATGTACATATAACTGTTTGAAAGAGTTTTTTTCATCAGACAAATTTATATAATTAAAAATTAATGAGGTCAATTAATTTAGTTTAAAAATTAAAAAATATTAATTACATAACCATCACTAATATTTTCTTCGAATCTTGGTGGTGTCAATTAACTCCATTCCCATACACGTTGATCCATCACTGAGTCCATCAATATATGTGTGTGTGTGTGTGTGTGTGTGTGTGAAAGTAAAGATGCACAAAAAAAAACCTTCAAAAAGGTTAATGGGCCAACTGATGCATAAATAGGAAAGAAAGAAGACTGGAGGAAGAAAAAAACAAGGAGATGTTGGGCTGAACAGTACGGGCAGATGAGATTGTGGGCAGCAACACTACCAACAAAAACGAATCAAGAGAAGAAGAACTGATATGGAGGCCAGCAACAGTAGTACAATTTTGCTGGTAAATAGGATCCATTAATTGTGGAAAAGGAAAAGAAAACAAATCTTAGGATAGAAGCTTTATATCAAATTAAAAAAAAATAGAATAGTAATTTGTATAAAATAGATGGCTTAACCTAATATAGCCAATAACTCTATATAAGAAAATTACAATATTCACTATTAGAAAAAAATTTATATTTTATCAACGGAAATTTTTTGATAGATATAATTAATTGTTAACAAAATAATAATACAAATACTAACAAAAAATTTCGTTGATAAAATATAAATTTTTTTCTAATAGTGAATATTGTAATTATATATCGGTAACTTTTTATTTATCAGTATACCCAACTATTGTTACAAGCTACAAATGCTTTTGACTCGCGTATACAGAATTATTGATGGTATCCTATAAGCTATTATTGTGAACTTCATGTTTTATGATTAAATGAAATCATCAATATCTGTTTTTATTAAACTTTTAATTAATGTCAGAATGGTAGCACCTACGATTTAAAAAACCCAAGAACACGAAATATATCTCAACAACTACCAACAAAATTTACTTAGATAGAGAAATATCGATTATTTTGTCCCATTTTCCTAACTTTTTCCTCGAAGAATCCTCCAACTCGATCCAGCCAAGAATATTTATACTATATTTGCCACTTGTGTTTCTCAATGTCCACAAGGCATACATGGCATCTCCATTCTAGAACATTATGGCACTGTTATTGTGTACAGACCTCAAAGACAAGCCTGTTTAGCCTCTAGTTAAACCCTTTTAAAAACTGTCGACCTCTTTAGCTAGGCGATAATTTCCTTTTTAAAAGAATGGATACCTCTTTTATTTCTTAAAGGAAGGAGACACACGTTATCGAGCCCAAGGTTAAGCCAAGAATGGTGCTGCCAGAGTCTTCTTCACTTCTCTGGAGCGGTTCTCTTGCATCTACATGCATTGACACAAGATGATTCTGACGCTTCTATATATATATATGTTCTCTCAGTATAAACTAACCCATACGTTAATTTGTATACAATTTTTATTTTTTTGTACAAATGAAAATATATATTTATTTACGAATTTTTGTTATCACTGAAGGCGTTGATAACAAAATTTCATTACCAACAGCACTATTGGAATCTCAGTTGATTTACAATATTATAGCTCTATATATATGGCTATGTTTGTTTTCATTGTACGATATGGCATGGCCTGTATTTAATTTCTCTTAATTAGGATCTTTGTCCCGCCAAGATGGAGGCAGCTAAAATAATCTAATAAATAATATAAATTTGCACAAAACGACGTCTTCAACCCGTCCAGAAGGAGGATATATATAAGACTAGCTAGTACAGGAATATAGCATTAGAATTTGTTTGTAGCATATAAGAAAATTAATTAAGAACCAGTCAACTGTGTCTTTCTTCACTGAAACTACGCTCTATTTATTTATGTGGTCTGTTATGGTACTGAGATCTGAATTTTACTTAAACTATAAATTTTAAAATATTTACTGTTAATTAATACATACATATATATATTTAAGTTCTTCAATGCTAAGATATTGGTGGTATAAAATTAAGGTGAGTGAAACAAACGAAAAAAACAAGAAAAAGGCATTATTTTACCACTATGCTTACTATTTATTCAGCTAGGACAGATCATTAGTTTTTAAATCTCTGTTCTTGTCTTTAATTGAGTTTCTTCCTGGTTACTCTAATGATGATTCTAGAAAGCTCAAGATTCTTTGTCCCCAATTCGGTCCTTCAATTTCTTTCAAGGGAAGCCCTCAATATATACTTATTCTCAATTGTATTTATCTAAATCTATAAATTTTATCACTTAGGTTCCAAAGATTCTCTACGTTTCTTATCTCTGTCCCTTTGCCTCTTTCTTTTAATAGTTTGAGTCTAAAATAGTGCCAATTTGAAGAACATTAATTGAAAAGTTAATGAATATTAGTATTGTTAGTATAACTAATGTGTTTATTATGCACCAAAACGACAATAATTTAAAAAACAATGTTGATAAACATGAACGAAAATACTTGGAAAACAATTGATTAAAAAAAAAAAAAAAAACCTTTTGAGATGATTTGGTAGCTGCCCCTCAACTTACATGTTCCCTTTTCTGGCCTTTCGGAAAAGACAGCACTTCGACAAGTTCATTGAAATTGAGAGGCAGGTATTAATCATCAGTTGGCACGTCACTCTCTTTCGATTAATCATCTCCTCAGTTGTGTCCAAATGTCAAAATATTTCTGGGGACAGTACGTATTTCTTATGTAACAATTGGGAAAGGCATGTAATAATTAAATAAAGTGAATAATTATGATTTTTGCTCTTAATAACAAGTGTGGGGTGAGGAAATTTTAATTAGTTAGATTTTAAATTTAATTTTTAAAAGTAATTATATTTCAGAGTTATTGGATACTTATATAATTATTCATTTCAAAATTTATAAAATTAATTAAAATAAATATAAATTAATCCAAACATCTATATTAATTAAAAAAAAAAGTATGGTGTTAAGGCACCACCTCCCCCAAAACGTACCTTGATTCTGAAGTTACCTTGATATTAACATACTTTAATTTAATATTTGAGATCTTTCACATTAATTTATCCCGTCTCCTGACTTTGAGTAAATGCTAGAAAGACAAAATAAAAAGAAATAATATAATATCATTAATTTGCTATTAGTTTTGATGTGATATAATTATATGTTCATAATTAATATAGGAAAGCAAATGTGACATCACTTAAAAGCGATCGACATAATTTTCAATCTTATAATAGCTGTGAGGCTGATCCCCTACCACTCCATTATTAAACAATTCTTTTTTATTTTTTTTATTTGACAATAAAAGTATTTTTGAATCAATTCAAGAATTAAAATAGTAATTAAATAAGTTTTTTTTATTTAACAACAAAAATACTTTCAGATAGATTAAACTAGGATTAATTTTTTTTCTCAAATGATTTAGTGCATCTTTGCATTAATTTTAATATATTAAAAAAGAATTAATAATTTATCTCAATACTAACTCTAAGATTTATATACAGAAATCAAAAAAATAAAATAATAATATCTCTAAATAAAATTATTAAACAATTAAAAACCACCTTGCTCGCTTTGATCAGCCATGACATCCATGCGATGCCACTCAATTTCTCTCGCGGCTCAGGCTTAGATAGCATGAGCCGTATAGCCAAGCCAAACACTTGGCTCCACGTCAGTGACCTTTCAAACGATTTGCTCCCTAGTCCCTGCACACGGATTCATTCATATTGGACACGCGTCAGCAGTGGAGCCGATTGTTTTGTTTCTTCATGGCTAAGCTAAATCAAAAGCCAATGTTTCCGTGGACCCCATCAGCTTATGTCAGCTTCAATTTGCCTTTAAAAAAAGCAACAAAGTTTTAAACGCCATCATAGTGCCCACTGACTGGAAAGCCAATCCCTGTACACATACGGTATTTTATACATAAAGCATACGGTTATGGACGAATACACCCTTGAACAGGTATTTTCCATGCCCATGGTGGGTTCCACCAATTTTGCCCATAAATATGAGCCCCCTACGCTGCAATTCTTCCGTTTCCTCCTCCTTCCTTCCTCCCCTCTCTATCGAGCAATTTCTATAGCCATGTTGTCCACGGTTTCGGCCACTTACCCATTGGTTGAACCGATGCTCGACAACCCATTTCAGTTCTTTGAGAATGGTTTTACGCCTTGGGACTGTTTCGGCCCCTTTCCAAGTGCTCCTCAATCACCAAAACCTTTTGGTTCGAGTTCCGGTTCGGATGAGTCCAACCTGTTGGACCAGAACCCTGACAATTCAAACTCAAACTCCGGCTCCGATGAACCAAACCCTCCGGTTTCGGTCATAGATGAAAGGAAACGTAGGCGGATGGTATCAAACCGGGAGTCGGCAAGGCGGTCTCGGATGCGAAAACAGAAGCACATGGACAACCTAAGGAACCAGGCGAACCGGCTTAGGGTTGAGAACCGTGAACTGACGAACCGGTTGCGGATTGTTTTGTACCATTGCCACAGTGTACGAACAGAAAACGACTGGCTCCGGTCTGAATATAGTATGCTCCTAAAAAAGCTGTCGGAAACACGCCAAATCTTGATGATGAGGCAACTCCAACAATTCACGTCCGCATGGCCATGCAATAATATTATTTCTGCCACTGAATAAATACCTCCATCATTAATCACTTATTCATAAGCTATTTAATAATAAAAATAAATCATGAAATTATTCACAGTTAAAACAGGAAGAAAAGGAGGCTTTATTTCGTAGTTGCTGCTATAAAGCAAGGAAAAACATAATGGAGGGGCTTTCGGTGATTTTTGATAAATTAAGGGTGTTTTCCAGGGCAAAATACTTGGCTTGTTGTCTTGTAAAAAGGATAGTTAACTAGTGTATGATTATTTTAAGCAATATCATGCTCTCTTTTGCTGTTCTTTTGAGTTTAAATTTAGCACTATACTTTTTAAGCTCCACTTAATTAGATTATGAATGGCATCATATATATATATATATATATATATATATATATATATATATATATATATATATATATAGAACATAATTGGCCGGCCATATGTGTGATGATGGGCAACTTCCAAAGTTGACGTTGGTATCTTCCAAAGTTATTTGAGGGATAAGGTTCTTTCCAATTTCTAATGAGCTTGTTTTTTTAATTATAAAGTAGAGGTATAAATTCAAGATTCTTTAGAAAAGAGGAGATTAATTGGCTTCTTTTATTATACCCATTTTATTTAATCAAGCATTGCTATGGTATGCCATAATTATCTATTAGTATGGGTTCACACACACACACACACACACATCTCCTCTTCACCCGCATGCCTTCACAAATAGTATGCATCCAATGCTTGATCGATTGAATTACATACAAAAGGAGTTAATTAATTATAACCCTGTCCCTGTAATTAATTTATTAAAATTAATGAATTTATTATTATATTATAAAAAATAACTAAATAGCATTTTGACCAGGTGTACGATCATGTTTGATTTGGTAAGGATTAGTGAATTCCTTTCTCTCTTGGTTGATTTGTAACAAGCACCTGCGTAGATGAGAAGGCAATGGGGGCAATAAATTAAGTAGGTATCGCAATATATCACAAAATTCTCCTTGAAAATATGTACTTCTCCAAACCCAGAAGCAAACACCGGACACCTCAATCACAAGAGGCACTCCAATGCGGATCTTGCCGTGAACCTTTATCCAAGTGTTTCAGCTCTAGCCCTTGTCATTAATTAGAAGGGGGGGAAGGAAGTCTTCGTGAGAAGAAATTGATGGAGGAAGTGATCAAAACGATGGATCAGTACCTCTGGGATGCGCGGACTTTTTCCCAATAGTAAAATGCTGGAAATAAAGTAAAAAACGGCTCCCATTGAAAGTATATAATGGTAGGAGTGTTCAAAAAACAAACCGATTAAATTTTAAAAAATCAAAATAACTAAAAAAAATCAGTTTAAAAACTAGAAAAATCACCTAGTTCAGCTAGGTTTTGATTTCAAAAATTGAATAATTTAAACTAACTAAAAAAAAGGAACAAATAGAAGCTTAACCTGATCATAAAACATTTTTTCCCTTTTAATTTTTGTTTCAGCAATCCCCTCCCCTTTCCTCTCTCTCTCTTTCTCTCTAGTGACTCGTTCCTATCGTCTCTCATTCCCTTTGTTCTGTACTTCTCTTTGTTCTCTTGCGAAGTAAGAAAAGGTGCTTCGACATTACAAAGTCAAAAGGTGGGTGCACTGATTTACCCTTTTGTTTTAATAACAAAATAAAAATAAAAATTGGAAGAGATCTTATTAGAAGGGGGATGCTGTAATGGTTTTAGTAATTTCAATGGAAAAATACTGGAATTCTTATTATAGCTTTTCTTTAAACTGAACTTACAGGTAAGTGGGGAAAATTGAAATAACAAGTTTGAAGATAATTATCTTAAAGAAACTGAATAGAAAGAACAATGCCAAATTGATAAACTCTAATCTAGATTTCTGGGCAGCTTCGAGGTAGCCCAGGCCTCCTGCGTGAATGAGATTTGCTTCAAAACAATTTCCTGCCTATCTGCTGCCCCCCCTCTCCTTTTTATTGTAACTCTCGGTTAATTGAGAATTAAGGATAATAGATAGAATTGACAGTTGTTTTATTAATCAGTGTTGTATTTGGACTCTTTTTTCTTCTTCCAAACTGTGTCGTATTTGGATTCCTTTTCTTCTCCCAAACAGTGTCGTTTGCCTTTGAACTTACTCCCTTGTCAGCTGTCAGCCGCATGAGCTTCTTCATCTCAGCCCTCCACGTAAGTGTTTCCTGTCCAATCTTGACCATACACGTGCTCACTTTATTTCTTTGCTGCAGGTAAGTCTTCTCCCACACGCCTCCTTCATTTCTTCCCCCGGCCTCAACTTGATCTTGCTGTTTTAGACGCTGCCGGACTATTACAAATGCATGATTTATATTCAGGCCCTGCATCTTGATTTTAAAATTTTAAATTAATAAACCATTAATTTGAAAGTGCTTCTGTTTCTAATGAGTTTGTCTAGCTTGTGATTATTTAATATTTATTGTTAGATTTAAGAGTATAAAATGTTGATTCTTTGGGTTTTTGCTTCTGTCAATAACAGGAACTTTCAAGTAATCCAAAGCCCTGTGTTGGTGTTTGTTTGATTTGGTCTCCTAGACCAAGTTGTCTGTAATTTTTGTTTTCATTTTAGTATCTTCTCCCTCTCCTTGTATTCCTTGGACTGGACCAAGTTATCTTCTCTCTCTACTGGTTTGGAGGTATTGATTTTTTTTATTTTCAAAGCAAAAAAACTCGATTCAAACTGAACTGAAATAATTTGATTTGAACTGATTTTTAGTCAAATTCAGGTTGAATTTTTTAGAAGTTACAACTCCAAGTTTGGTTGGAATTTCTACCCCAACCGAACCTAACCGTCATCACCCCTGCATAATGAAAATGTGTCCAACAACTCCTTCCAGTGCTACATCGAAGAAAGCAACTCTCGGTATTGAATCATGAGCGAAAAACCCATAAACTCTCTTCAGAGAGCGGCATACAAAAAGCCTTTCTTTCTCTTTCCATACTAATGGATTTTTTATCTTTTTTTTCCCGTTTCTTATAACAAAATTAAAATAAATTGATAAAGTTATAAATTTTAATATATAGGGATTAATTGAATATATAGTTTCTAAAACAACTATGAGCACTAATAAATTAATTTAATGTTGCTCAACTACATATATCAAGTTATAATAATATTCATAAATGTATTTGTTCCAATATTCAAACAAATACAAATTAAGAAAATCACACTTGCTACTTTCATTGAATTACAGTTTGGGAACTTCTCTTCTAAAATCTACATTTTGCATTCCGTCACTGTTTTTATTATACGGGCAGTTTGCTTAGACCGACAAAACCTATTAACCAAGTATCTTAAGGCTGATAGCTAAGTTCAAAGTTAACATAAATTAAGAACTTGAAAATTTACATATATACTCTAAAAACAAAAACAGAAGCAATTAACACACATAAATTAAAAAAATAAAAGTTTGCAAACTAAAAATATAATAATTATTTTTTAAAACAAACAATTTATTTAGAGTTTATCTTTAAAATTATCTAAAGATAAAATGTAGTCTCGATTGACATATAAACTAGTCTCAAAACATTCATTATATCATTAAATAAATAAATAACTCTCAATTAATAATCACCCATATATATATATATATATATATATATATATATATATATATATATATATATATATATATATATATATATATATATATATATAGACAAGCTATCACGAATGAGTTAGATATAAATATGTACACAGAGAAAAGAAACTCAAAAAAAGATATTGAGAGGAGATCCAGAGGCTAAAAGAAAAAAGGCAAGAGAGATAGGAGTTTAAGTGGGTGTTTGTTTACGCGGTAGCTTTAATTTTTAAAGTAAACCGAGTAATTCAGGCTTTTGGTAACATGTAAACAGCTGTTTATTGTTTGATGGGTCCCATAATTTTTTGCATCAAACTGGTGTTTTACACAAGCAGCTGGGAGCTGTTTCTCTTGTAATCCATGGGCACTGTTCATAACAGTGCCATGCCAAGTGATGACAGGTGAATTATAATTCACCCGTGAGAAGCATTCACGTGGCACTGTTCACGTGAACAGTGCCAGGTGAATTTTTTTGCACTATTTATGCGAGTAAAATTTATTGGATCGCGTCCGACCTGATAAAAAAAAATTAATTTTTTTTAAAATTGTGTTTTACTCAAAAAAATAATGTTTAATATTATTTAATAACACTATGTAAATTAGAAAAACATCACATGATGATGTAACATTTGTGGAATTTGATCGCAATTCCAATTCTGTTTCTGATGATATTTTACCTGATTTTGTTGTACGCTCAAAAAACCACAAAAACTATAGTCCTTATCAGATGAATTTCATACGTGATGAAATTGTAGATAATTTAATGGAATAATAAAAAGTATTTGATATAAAATATTTTTTATTTAATAATATAATAATAGTAGTTAAATCTACAATATTTAAATTAAAAACCATCAATATTAATATGTATATTTTTTAATTATTTTGTAACCTTAATTTGAAAAGCATATTTAACTAAACACATTAAATTACTTTTTATTCGATCTCAATTTCAACCACAGTTTTAACCAAATATATATAAATACGAAATCAACTTCAATCAAAAATACTTTTATAAAACAACTTTTTTAAACCATAACCACATCAACTACCACAATACCAAACACATCCTAACTAGTTTATCCAATTCAACAAACCTTCTTAACTTTGAAACAACCCCAGGCATGTGTATGAAAAATTCCTATTAGTGGACTTCAACTATAGAGTTAGGCGGTGTAAGATTAATTAGAAAACTGAGCTCCAATCCGGTTGTTCATCATAAAAATTCAAAAGATTTCTTGCCAGCCAAATTATAGCCCATAAAATGCCTTGATCCAAACCTTTTTATCTTCATGTCGCTGATGCAATTCAACTCCTTCCAGATTTGGAAAATCAATAGGACGTCCTCTTCAACTATAGAGTTAGACTTGATGTAGATCAGAAGTGCTTAGTTGTCTTTTCCAAGTAAGATTCCAAGACCAAACTTCATTGTTCCAGTACCCCGGCCATTTCAATAATTCTACTTGCTGGATTGAGGGACAAAACATGAAGCCGATAGAATAGATATTTAAGAATGCCACAATCTAGCCATCGGTCATTCCAAAAAAGAGATATCTTTCTCGCTGTCCATTTTGTATCTAATACTTTCTCTGATTGGAGCTGAACTGAATTCTACTGTATTGGTTACAAAATGAATACCTTGCCAAGTATCAGATAAAGGAAGATATATTGAAAGAGGGGAGCCCTTTCTCAAAGGTCCGTCTATACTTCCTGATTATGAAATCTTCCCAACCTTCCAATCTTTTGTGCTTCTTGATAATGAAAGCCATTTGAAATATATAATTAAAAGTGACTAGTGGCTTTGCAATTTAAAATGATGATATCAAGGGCCTATAATTGTCATCAAAGCGAGGCAATCCAACAAATTTAAATAAATAAATAAATAAAAGGGCTCTCGTCACTCTCCAATTTTGTTGCCTTTTCATTTTAAGGACAAATTAAAACTATATTATATGCTGAATGTTTCTAATCCTCTTGCTCTTGCTGTTTGTTGTTAATTGTTAATGGTTTAATTAAGAAATCATGCAAGGCGCAATGGATTCCTCTCATAATTCTTTAAGTAAATGGAGCACCGATACCTTTCTATCCCCCAATTAATTACTCCTATAACTCTTGTAAATGTATGTGCGTGTGTATCCTACTACTAAATTCTATAGTGCAAACGTTTTGGGATAGCAATCATAATATCAATGACTAATTAAACAGTGCTTCTTTTGAGTGCTAGGTAAGAAAAAATTAAAATACTCAACAACCAATCAATATCAATACTTATTTAATTATAGATCCGTTTTAAAGAGAAACATACATAAAGATGAAAGAGGAAATCATACGTACCCTAACTTATCAAAAATAAGAAAAATATCTCAATTTAAGTATAATTTTTTATTTTTTTTCCCTCCCTGCTACTTATTTTTATCTAACTTCTGTTGAATAAGTATTTGTAATTACTTTATTAATACCATAATAGTTTCTGGCATTTTCTCCATATTTTTCATCCGATCTTTTGGTCTGAATTAGATAAAAAGTTGCCTTCTCTTCCCAGTTTCCGACAAAACAAACATGCGTGGGGGGTTATTATCAATGGGAAAAGGCATTGATTATAACCCATCTCAAAAAACCCTAAACGCCGTACTTGAGGTTATGAAGGTTTGGCTCTGCTCGTCTCTTCTCTTCTTCACTGGTAAGTCGTAAAGACAAGCACATTGTAACGTACTGTTTTTAATAGCACACTAGGATTCGAATATTCCTAAATCAACAATTTAAAGAAATTTATGGAATAATTAACATCTCATGACCCAAATATCCAATGGAAAAGCTGGATCTTTCTCTTCATTTGCTAGTCACGTGTCGGCCTAGCTCTGTTTGCTGCCATTGATCAAAAACAAATAGCTGGTAATGTTTGTTTCATGATAGATATAACGACAGGCAATGGTTTTACCTTTGTTCACTGATAACGATTTTGCATCATTTTCATTGTTTATTTGGTCTTGAAACTACGTGTCAGTAAATTTCGGATAGTCCATGGAGATAAGAAGATGGACAGGCAGACAGAAAATATAGCCAGAAGGCCCAGCACAGAGCTAATTATTGTGACATCCTAACCACCACTTTTTGGCTTCCCTTCAAACTTTCGAACTCCATTTTATAGGGAGATTACCATCTCTATTCACTTATCTCGAGAATACGAATTTATTACTATTAAAATTAATTTTTATTATTATTATGATTAATTGATAACTTTTTTCTATTTTCATGTGATATTTTAAAAAAAATAATTCAAAAATTATAACGTGAACAAAATAAAATTTTGTATTAAAAACTAAAAAAAAACATAAAACAAAGTCAAAGTAGAATATAAAGATTAAAAATAACTTTTCCAAATAAATTTGAGATTGGTCATCTTGGATTTTTTTAATTATATTTTATATTATAAATTTAAATCATATTTTATTAAATTAAACCGCAATCAAGTTCTAAAGACCTTCACATTTCAAGGGAATAACCTGGAAATGTGATATGGTGTTTTTATGATGGATTGATATTTTTGTGGTCTTGATTATTGCATACATTATTATTTGCAATAAATATTTAGCTAAGAGTGAGGACAAAATCTCAAATAAATCAGAAGATTAAGTACTGTGATGATGAATAACCTGAAAGTTATTGTTCTCAGTAGAAAATCTAATCGTCGCTGGAAATCAAGAAATCTTGTTGTTATCTGCCATTAAAAGAGCTCGAAAAAGTCAAGTTATTCAACGTCCACGTTATCAAGAACAGGAAAGTTAAGCCTTTCATTTCCTTTTTCTGATAGGACTTGACAGAATTACGCTACCCAGATCATGATATTGAATGTCCATTCCCCTTGACTTATCATGTTTTCCCTTGCAATCGACTCCAAAAAAATTGCTTTCATTACTCTAGCCATCAACCAAGAAAATATTTAACAAATTTTGTATGGTTAAGTGGTTGTAGTCATGCCCCCAATTCTGAATCCTGCGACTACAAGTTTAACACAGCCCTGTCAGAATCTGGGCTATGCTTAGAAAATACAGATTGTTCTTTTCATAGTTTGATAAAAAAAGCCTTTGACTTTCAAGAGTTCAATTATTTGATTTCTTGGTTTACAATCATAAACAAAAACATCGAAACTCCTCCTTTCAGTAATTTGATTTCTTGAGCATTTTAGAAAAGTGGGGAAAATTAAGAATTAAACGTTAACTTAGTGAGGGTAGAGCAAGAAATGGTTAAAGGGTGGAATTTTTGGAGGTTGTGGAAAAACCCTCCAAAAATTATCTGTGTCTGTATTCAAGAAATTAAATGATGGGTTTTTTTTTTTTAAGTTTTAATAGCTAAGTTATTTTGATTTTTTATTCATAAATATTTTATAAAAATATATTTCTTCTAAAGAAAACTGGTTTCTAAACTTTTTTAAATACTTTAGGAATTTAAAATGGTTGAGAAGTTTTTGAAATCTTTTTATCCAAAACATTTGAATTTTTTATTGCTTAAGAACGGTCAAGATTTTATTTTTTATTAAATTCATTTTTTTATTTGTTTAACATTTTAAACGAGTATTACTGTGATTATTTTATTTATTAAATTTTTCTTACTACTATGCTATTTTAAGAAATATTAAATTTTTTATTCTTAACATTTCAAAAAAAATTATGTTTTTATAAAAAATTAATTTTTCTATTCCTTTAAATATTTTGAAATTTTAATTGGTAGTCATGTTACAACTTATTATAATTTATTTTAATTAAATTAAATTATTTAAATTTTACAAACAACGAGTAATCTTTTTTTTTTTGTATCATGAGGATATTCTCCCATGATATGAAGAAATGGGGGATTATAGGGTATTAATTTTACCAGATTTTTTAAAATATTTTTTTTTAATTCGACACTCACTTTCTTTGTTTTTCCTCACACTCCATAATTGTATCCTATCATTATACATTATTTACTATTTTATTTTAGTTTAGTTTTGATTTAATTATAATTTTAGTTTATAATAGTTCTTGCATACCTAAGAACATTGTTGATTATTTGTTAACATTTTAATTACCTTTTGAATGGTTTTACACCCTTTTTAACATTTTATTTTTCAATCCTTGTTTTACACTCCTCTTAGCATATTTAATATTGCATTAATTTTTTCTTTCTAAATTATTTTAAAAAAAATCAAATTAATATTTTTTATGTGTAATTTTTTATGGTTTTGATGTATTAATATTAAAATATAAAATATAAAATATAAAAAAATATTATTTTAATATATTTTTAATTAAAAACTACTTTAAAAAAGAATAAATCACCACATTATAAATCAAACACTTAATCTCTTGACATTTAATATCAAAAAACAATTTCAACACTTAATTTCTTGACATTTAATATCAAAGAATAATCTAAATCCAAGTAAAAGCCCTTTAGATTTGAAACTTGTACAGACTTATATTAATCTCTTGTGTTTAATTTTTATCAAATAAATAAGAATGGTGAGATTCGAACTTGTGACCGCTTGAATATTAATGTTATAATACCATATTAAAAAATTATCTCAACCCAATAACTTAATTAAATCGTTAAATAAAATCTCATTATATCATTTATATTATTCAATTACCACTTTCAAACCCAAAGCAAATGCAAATACATCATAATGAGCAATACTCAAAAGACGAATCCTAACTCAGTTAAGAGCAAAACAAAAACTAGTTCCATATTTTTCAGGAGGCTCCCCTTGGCTGTTCCCGGTGCCGCACCTACCATTAATTCTATTCTTCAATCTATGGCCGCCGTTAAGTTTGTACATATATTCTTTTATCTCCTTAGCTAAATTATGGCCACCAAATACCTATGAACCTGATTTTCTTTTTCTTCCCCTTCATCACCTAATTCTTTGAATTGGTTTAAAAGTTAATAGCAGCTTCCCTTTCACGTTTCCCTTGCTTGCCCTTTTGGTTTCTTTGCTGTTAGAGAGTGTAGAACGTATGCTAATATCTCTTGCAACCCTCTCAATATATATAAGGGCAACCTTTCTTCATTTATGAAAATATCCCTTCACAAACAATGAGCCATAGGAAGGTTTACTCACAAGGTAGCATACCCTTTTCATGGGAAGACTCACCTGGAGTCTCCAAGGTCATCCACAAAGAATACACAATAGATATAGGGCTAAACGCCGTTAACATATCATCCCCTACATCCCCTATGTTGTTTCCTCATGACTCCGATACCTCCTACAAGGTCTTAGGCAGTCATGGCATTAAAATTCCTCTCCCTCCATGCGTGAGCGCGAAGATAGAGCCTCCACGAAGAAGCAAATCAGTGAAAGGGTTTAGATGGTGGCAAGAAGACCCTTTCCTTGCAGCTTACAAGGAATGCACAAAGAATGCGAGGAATGGCAAGTTGTCAAGTGAAAGCAAGAAAAATGTCAGGTCTAAACTAAGGAAGAGCAGACTTATCTTTTCGTGCAAGGATTCATGTGATGTTCAGGATGATAATCTGGTTATGCTAGCTAATCTTCCTGCCATCCCTAGAGATAGAGTTCGAGGAAGATTAAATATATTTGGATTGGACTAGGATTAGTTTCTCTAGTCAAATCAAATTCTTAAACTAATATATATATATATATGAAACTATATTCTGTCTGCATTCTTACTTAAAAGAGATTTAAACCCATTGCATGTGTGATCCATCGATGTTGGTGATAATATTCTACTCTTAAGTGACACTACTAGAAAATCAGACAAAGCTTTTTCAGCATTTAAAGAAAATTCTGTTGACATTATAAATTGTCGACGGAATATCATCATTATAAACTCGTTCATCATGGTTTTTATTTTATCAATAATTTCATTAATAATTTCTAATACTAATAGAATCATCAACAATATTCCATCAAAGTTTTCAAAAAAAAAATTTATGATCCCTTACCCAACAATTACTCACAATAAACTCATAGCCACATCAAAAAGATTATTTGAACATCTAATTTTACTATCACTAATATTCATTCATATAATTCTACTATTGTTCCTACAACAATTCTACAATCAAACTTTATATCATACTAACAAGAAATGTATTGTCAAAACAAAACCTTTTTAGCTTAATGAAACACTTTATGAGTTTAATTAGTGCCGCGCTAGCCTTTAAGATCTATGAGGAACTTTTTATCTAAATAATGCTAAATAAATTATGTAAACTTGTAAGTTTTCACAATTGAAAGATTTAAGTGTCAAATTAATGTTAATATAAATAGTGCATAACAATGAGATAGGCAGAATTCCATACACAAAACTTTAAAAAATAGAAATGAACAATAGATTAAAATGAACAATAGAAACCATTAAAATATAATCAAATCAATAATGTGAAGTACATATGTCATCACATCGGAGGTGCCGGAGAATTTCATTGTTGGTAGTTAGTAGTTTATACTTGAAAAATTGCACTGGTTTATTGATGATTTTGATTCTCTGTTTCTCTGTTTTTTTTTCTCTTAAAAGAATTCGCCTAGTGACCTGAAAATTACCATTAACTTTATATAGCTAATCTCTTTTAAAGATTTCTCTGTTATGTAAGCCAACCTGCTAGCCGGACCCAAGATATGACCCAATCACAAATAATCACAGCTTGTGGATCCAAATAAATAAGTGGGCTGAGGTGATCAAAGGCCCAATAACTAAGGATGGTAATGTAATTTCAAGCCCTCCATGATTGCTCTGTATATATAAAGCTGTAGAGTTAGGGTTTGAAAGGCATGGAGGAGCGGCAGCCACCTCTAAAGTCTGAAGTGAACTCTTTTAAAGTCCAGGCGTCCTGCTCTTCATTTATTTGTGCTCCTTAACTTATATTTTTTAATCTCTTTCCCATTAGTTTCTGCTGCCTCGAGAATGATTGCTCATTTTTGTGTCTGATAGAACTTTGAGGCTGTGATGACTGATTACATTTCTCGATCCTGAATATCATCATGTTAGCTCTTATACGGACCAAAGTGAGAGCTAGTTTTTCATTTGTTGACAGAATTTGTGCGTGTCTGAGCCTTTCTTCTGTTGATTTCAATTTGTTTTTTCTATATTTTTATCGGTTTTGGATTTTGAAATTGTGAAGGCTGTTTGGTTTTGGGTTGCAATGATAATAAGATCAATTCCTCGTACTGAATAACGCTCAATTGGGCATGACAGACTCTCTGCACCCATAGAATCTGAGCTCCCATTTCCATTCCTTCAAAATCAAAAAAATTGTTCTGTGTTGTTTTTGTTTTGGATCATGTACAGTATGGAGTTAGTGTTTGTGATTATGTTAATTGTTTTTCAAATGTTTTTTATTTAAAAATATATTAATATAATATATTTTTATTTTTTTAAATTTATTTTTAATATAGTATATTAAAATAATTTAAAAAAAAAAACACAATCGTAGTTTTAAAATCAAACAAAAAAATCAATCATAATTTTAAAAGCAGACAATATGTACGTGTACCCATGGCAAGGGCAAGGGCAAGGTCAGGTTATGGGCATGGAGAGTGACTCTAAAAACAATTTTTAAAAATTAAAAAGATGTTTTTATGAAATTTTATTTTTTAAAAAACAAATTAATGGGCTGATTGTTGGTTTTGATCGTTAAGCTTGGATTGATTAGTTCCTTGATTCAACATGGTTTTTTATTGGAACTTATTTTCCTATGAATTTGACAATGAGTTTCAATCTTTCTTTCTTTTTTGTTTAAATTTAAAAAATAATAATAATTTTTTTTAGTTATTTTGTATTGATTTAATGTGTTAATAAAAAAAATTTAAAAATATTCTTTTGATATTTTTATAAACAAAAATTATTTTAAAAAACAACTACTACTATGTTTTTAAATACCTACCTTACTAAGAGTTCTTGTAATATCCCACGTCGACGGGTGAGAATTTGATAGTTGATTTTATTAGTAGTGCTGGTTGTTAACTTGTGATACGCGTTTAAAACCCTAAGGGGGATTTAGGTGGAAGCTCTAGGAATAGGTGGACTGGGAGGTCCAGAGGGGACAATATTTGACAAGATTAGTGTGTTGCGCTCCTATGAAAGACGTGTTTTGGGAACATGCATGGTTATCAAGAACAAATGTGTGAGAGCAATAAGGTTCATAACGGACAATATCTAGCAGGTTGGGCCGGACTGTGACAATTCTTGTACTTCATATTTTAAATAAAGTGTAATGACTCAATATAAAAAATAAACAATTAAAACATTTCAGAATTATAAAGAGTATAGGTGAGCATTTTCGATTCGGTCCGGTTTTGGGCCAAAATAAATAATCAAACTGAAATTATTATTTTTTTAGTTTTTGAACCGAGCCGATAACCGGTTTGAACCGACCATCTTTGGTTCGGTTCGATTTGTTTTTTTTCCCTTCCAAACCGATTTAAACCGAAATTATTTCAATTGAGTTTTTATTCTGGGTTTTTTCACTGGTCATATTGTTTTAGGGATTCTATTTTCATCTTGTTTCTAATCTCATAGATCTGTGCTTATTTTTTGAAAAACCTTGGCTTTCTCAACAGGCATGGCATGATATGATATCCAGAAATTGGTTGGACATGCATGATATCCAAAAATTCAACCCTGATTTTTTTTTTTTTAGATCCTTGCTCAAAAATTAAACTTTGTAAAAAGGTACACAAAACAAAAGGAAAAATAAAAGTATTAAAATGTAAAACCATCAAAACATTATTATTTAAATAAGAGGAAATAAATTACAAACAGTTTACATAGATCCTCATCATCCATCGCAGAGAAAGGTTTGCTCTGCCCTCCCCTTCATTACCTACTTTAACTTTAAAAGAAAATGCTAAAATGGATTCCTGCTGAGCCGGACGAGCATGGAGCAGGAGCTTAACAAGTAATAATCGTAGAGCATGAAGAAAAATAAAAAAAGAGAGATGCAAAGAGTAAGGAAAAAGGGGGGCCGGCCGAATATTACTTTAGGTTTAGGGTTAGAAAATATGCAGAGAGTAAAGGAAGGGGGGAGGGGGCGGCTATTAAATGTTACTTTAGGTTTAGGGTTAGAAAAAACATCATATTTATACTTGCTCTTTTTTTTAAAGTGTTAGCTTGGTTGAATCGGTTCGGTTTGGTTCGGTTCAATCGGTTTCAAACTTTGAAAATCAAAACCGAACCGAAGCAGAACTTTTTTGTTATTTTTTCATCAGTTAATTCGGTTTTTTATTTTATTTTTTCCTAATTTTATAATTTATCGGTTCTTTTACTCACCCTGATAAAGAGACAAATGTAATAGTCATGAGATGCTAATTAAGAACAACAATCTTTAATAGTAATTAATATATTATTATATAATTTTATTTTTTATATTGGAAAATACTAATCAATCGCAATTAATATCTTCTCGTATAATTGAGGAAAAAGTTATTTTGCCGGATTTTGGAGGGGATTTTTCAAGAAGAATTATCCATCGATTAGCGGTAAGGTCATAACTCCTTAGCCATGTAATTTGCCTTGGAGACGAAGAGCTCTCTATCATATATTATTATTATATGATAATTAAGAGTGCTGTCTATTAGTAAATAAACACACTTCCACGGCTAAACGTGGTGTTTTTTTGCACATTTTTTTGTGGGTTAATAAGCTCAAACATCCTCTTAATTTGACTGTGTGGATGTACAATTCAAACCATTTTAATTTGGGATTTTAAGATGTATCCTGTATGTTGTAAATGATTTATTGCAATTGTGGTAGTTTTTATTTTTTAAAATATTTTTTATTTAGAAAAATATTAAATTAATTTTTTTAAAGTGTTTTTATTTTAATGTGCTAAAATTCAAAATGTATAAAAAATGTTATTTTAATATATCTTTAATTAAAAAACATCGTATATCATCCTACTAAACACATAAAAGCTATATTAATAAATATTTAAAAATATAACAATAATTGTGGTTCAAAATATGTTTTATTTGAAAATACATCAAAATAATATTTTTTTATTTGTAAAAAATTAATTTTTATATTAATATATTTAAACCATCTAAACATGATTTTAATCATGTTTCCAAATTGTAGGAGAAGCTTCACCATAGCTATGAGTAGGTTGTCGTTTCTCTACCAGGTGAAGTCCAAAACGTACATGCCACCAGCATAACCGCAGCGGCCTAATATCTCGTGTTAACTGTTAAGGTCTTCAAGACATGCCAACGTGTCGTTGTCTTGTACTTGCAAGAGTTAAGGTATGTACTGTAGTCCTCGGTGGACGGTTTTCTTCATTACATAATCATAATTCATACATGTCTTCGGTTCGGGAAGTCTAATTATTAAAATTACTTGATAGTTTGAAGCCCTAGGGTGCATTCCAGCACATGAGTGCACAGTGGACAGTACTGCGCTTAATTTTGCGAGAGAGTTTCTTTTTTGAATCTAATGAATTTGTTGGTAAATAGGTTACCAAGCAACTGGAATACTGGTTATGCACCAAGCACAGCTTTAAAAACCAATTTGATTTAGCGGGTTAACTTGTAATTTGAGTAATACGGTGTCACACAGTCAACCCTGAAAATACCCAATAAAATCTTTGTCAAAATCTATTGAATTCTGTTCTTAAAATGAGTGGTTTTTTTTGTATTTTATAAAATAAACAAAATTAAATTGATTTAAATCAATCCGTCTGATCCATTATCCGAAAATTACTTCTGATAGACACCAATTTGGGTTTCAAAAACGAGGTCGACTGTTTGTGTTTTTCCCAAGCACCAGGCAATGCCAGCATCCCAACTGATAGATAATTTCTTCTTTCTTTTACATATCTGGATACAGCTAAGTTCATGTCCAATCAGTAATAATTTGGCAAGCAGGAGCCTTAACATAGGTCCGGTCTCAACAAATTTTCACCAGAATCGGGGTCCCAGCCCTTAAAAAAATCTACACTGATGTCAAGCCAGGGGAGGGGGGAGGCTAGGACCGAAATTGTGAAATTAGGCAGTGGCTGGGCCAGAGCTGATGAAAATAAATAAAAATAATAACTTTTTTTTTTTAAAAAAAAAAGATATTGCGGGGTCTGCCGGGTGGGCAGGCCACAAGAGTTGCTCCTGTCTGGAGTCCAGGGAACTCCATCTCAATGTTCAATAGTGATTTCTTTTACGTACATAACTACATATCCTTGAAGCAACCTACCAACCGGGTCTGGAATGGATAGGACAGTGCATATCACATACGGCCTACAAAGAATCAATGATCGATATGTATTTTTGAAGTTTTAAGTATTATATTTTGCTTTTCCTATGGAAGATGATTCTTCATCATCATCATTGACTCTTCTATCCCCACTGTTTTGATGTCTTGCCTGCATATACCATTCCCATGGTTTCCCTCTTCTCCATTATTTTTCTTCGATTCAACATCCTATCATTGAAACATGCATGTCCTGACCCAATCTGATAATGTATTGTAAGCTTGCGTGAATGATGGGGGTTATATACTTACATATCACAGAGATGCAGCAAATTTAGAAGGTTGAAAGTTGAAACCATGGGAAAATAAGACATTCAACTCAAACAAAGCAGGAGAAAAATTACTTTAATTCACACATTAAAGATCCCTACAGATCCATACGTGCAAGAATGGCCGATACCTATTCAATTGGGAATCAGCCAAGCCTTTACATTCTAGATTTGAGGGGAAAAAACAAGCAACAAGGAGAAACAGTCTGCAGAAATTAATAAGATAGATAACTCCAAGCTTCTTCTTCACAAGTTTCATCCTAACCATTTTCTTGATTACAGGGATGGAATAGGGGATCACTTGCAATTATCGAACCAACCGCATCCTCATACAGACTAGCACTTTCATTGTTTTTCTTGCTCTCTGCTCTTGGGCTGCTACCTGAACTGCTATTTGAAAGTGAACCAAAAGTCGATTTCTGCAAGACTCCTGTTGGAGAAGATCCCAGCTGCGGGCTGCCATCCCAACCCTCTCTTAAAAGGTTAAGAGCTGATGAGCTTTTGCAGGAATCCGCATGGCTGGCGCTGGTGGTCAAGACCTCTCCTAAAGGGCCGCCAATTGAAGTTCCCCATGAGATAGGTATCCAGTTGGCTCGCTTCTGGCTTGATTCATTATGGTCACCGCTCACCCTTAAACCCATTTGTATAGGGTCAAACTCGCTAGATAACCTCAATGGTGAGAAGGCAAGTTTCTCTCGCAGAAGTGAGGATGATGACGACGAGAAGTCTGACGAGACCATTGAGATTGACATTGAGAGCTGGGTACAGTCAGATTTCAACTCTTCTGGCCAGCTAATGACAGAACGATTAGATTGGTCCTTCGGCCAGTCATCAATGAATTGACGAAGGGGATGCTGATCATGGCTTTCTTCAGCACTAAAGTTTAGAAAAGACTCGTAGGGTTTAGAGTTAAAGTAAGAGCTCTTCTGCGATGGGTTGAGGAGGGAATCATAGGAGACAAGTCCAAACTCTGTTTGAGAGCACTGTTCAATTAGGATATCTTGTCTAGGAATACAGAGAGTAGACTCGTCAGATTTCCGGTTGATAGTGGAAGACATCATAGAAACCCTCCGTGCATCTTGTGCTCTGCAAAAGACATTCACTTTTCTTAAGACCAAACCGATGAGTATAATTTAGTAATTTGGTGATACCATGAACAAAGTTTCTTACAACAAGATATATTTTCTAGAGTAAACAGGAACCATAACCTCCACAAATACAAATTTTTCTACAAAAAAAGCCTTCAATCCAAATGTACAAAGCAACCACCAATGGGGAAGCCATAATGAAGCCCATTGAAAAAGGAATCCTAAGTGTCAACTACCAGGACTAGTCACTGTCACCTAAGTAAAGATGAAATAATGGGGTCAACTTTATGGTAAAGTAAAAGGAAGAGAGTGAATATACATGCTTTTAGAGAGAAATGCCATCTTATAAAACTTGAAATGGATAACAAAAAGCAAATAAAACAAACAAGCAAAAGGAAGCTCAAATGCACATTTTTTACCCGTTGACACGAGCATCTGCAGAAGAGTTGGAAGCAGCAGCCGGCTGCAAATTTTTTAACTGTTGCTGTGTGATCACAATGCTGTTCGAGGTAGCGCCACTGGTTGTAATCGAGGTTGACATGGAGTTAGACATTGGCACCACCTTTGAACTGGCAGTCCCAGTAGCAGCATGGCCAGTCTGGCCTTCCACAGGCTTTCTTGAACGATGGCGGCCTCTGTTTATGTGCCTTTCACAATATTTTTGGTCAGCTACAGCATCCCTTGAGCACCGCCATTTCTTGCCATCAGTCCGACGACACCTTCCAGGCTCCTGATCAGTGTTGTTGCCAGGGTAACTTAGGTGGAAAGTGCCCCATCCCACTATGTAGATTGGGAAAGATGCATGAAAAAGAAAACAAAAGGAAACCAGAGAAATGAAATAAATCAGCCAAAAAAAGGGGAGGGAAAAAAAAGACTATTTCACTTCAAACAGAGTATTATTTTATATTTATAATTCGTGTGCATATATATTTGACATCATTTCAAAGATCATAATAAATTGAAAAAAGTAGGCTATTAGTTTCAGTACCAAACAAGAAAAATAAAACTCCAACACACAAAAGAAAAATTAAAAAAGGATATGCGGTGTTGATTCTTCTAACTATTTCAAAGGAATAGAAGAAGCTTACATGAACTGGGAGGGAATGATCCAGCAGAGGAAAAAGGTAAGCCATAAGGGTTGAGAGATTTCTTGAGAGGAATGATTAAATTGGAAGGCACAGGCACACGTGCAGTGATGTATTTGTAGATCAAGGCCTGGTGTTCAAGCTCCATCCACTGAGATGGAGTGAATGGTCCTCTAACCCCAGTAAAAGGCCCATGCATGCTTGCATTCAAGTTTCCAGTGCCATAACCTGCAATATTAGATTAAACATTTCTTGCCTGTAACATTCAAAGAAGCTATATGTATCCTTAATTATATTCCAAATTTGACATAGAGGAAAAAAATAAACTATTGCATAAGTTGTCTGTGTACTGTTGATTTTCCTAATTTTTCTAGCTCTTTCCCTCTTTTGTAACTACCATGTTCTGATGTTCTAACACTGAAAATTAACCAAATCCAAAGCAAAAATACCTGGCTTATAAGGGTGGGGGAAATCAACTTTTCCCTTTGACAAGACTCAAAATGTGAAATTTCTACTAAATGTCCATGAAAAGACCATCACCAGTACATGGAAACAAAGCCATACGAGGATAGTAGCAAAATCAACCTTTTAGATATGAATGTAACTAAAATCTGTCATTTCCCAAAAACCCATTTTTCTTAAAATCAAACATCAAACAAAATCTTTATGCCAATTGTAACCCAAAGATGAGAACTTCAACCCCAACAAAAGAAAAACTTATGTACTTACCTGCACTTCTGCTAGCGGAAAGAGGTGCGTGCTGGTAGTAAGGAAAACTCAAGGCAGTGTGGTTTTGTGTGTTTCTCTCAACCAACCCAGCATCTTTAAGGAGAAATGGAGTAGCTTCTGGTTTTGGAGAAGAGAAGCTTAGCATGTGCTCTTGTTGGCGAGAATCATTCGAAAACATAGAATTAGGTCTCAGCAAAGGAGCGGGTTGGTGCAGTGGCATTGTTTTGGTGGAAGAGAAATCATCAAGTTTTGGCATCTTTGAAGCCCTCCAGTAATCATCCTGAGCAGATGCAGATGAAGACGATCTTTCTTGCTTAGTTAACACAGATCCAAGAATCCTTGGTTTGGTCTCAGGAAGTGAGACATGAGAAGGAGCATGACTACTACTTTCAGGACCCACAAGACCCTCCAAACCAAGAACCCCAAAGTCCATGGCAATAAGCTACAAAAACTGTAAAATTAAAGCAGGAGTTCATGGCAAGAAAGTGAGAGTAAAAGAAGAATAAACTTTCATGTCTTGAAACAAAGGGAAAGAAAAAGAGTGGCGCATCTTAAGGGTGGGTTTTGCACAGTCTAGAGAAAGACTTTAGATTTTTTTTAAAAAAAAGAAAACAAAATAAAGGATTGAGCTTTGAGAAGGAAAATAAATAATTGGAGAGAAGAGAGAGGGAGAAGGAGTTGAAACTTGAAACTGAGGGAGCAGACAAGGCTACCAAACACACTCTCCACTTCTCGGACATGCTACCATTCATTATTTTATAGCTGAAAAGGAAATTTTTTTGGTCATCTTAAGGACACTTCAAGTTACCTAAATGTCCTTGTAATTGTAGTATTTGATTTATTTTTTTATTTTATTTTTACAGTAATGAGATTTTTTTAGTCATCTTGATATTTTAAAAAAGAATTTAACAAGTGAACATAATTGAGTTTCATATGAGAGACTGTAACCTCCAATTTATGGTAACAAAAACCTTTTAGTATGAGAGGTTTAACATTAAAAAGATATATGAGAGTGTAATAGTAGTTTTTTAAAAAAATATTTTTTATTTAAAAATATATTAAAATATTTTTTTATTTTTAATATCAACACATTAAAATGATTAGAAAATACTAAAAAATATTAATTTAAAATAAATAAAAAATAATTTTAAAACACAAAAACAAACTTCAATATTAACAATACTCTACTTTCTCCACTTCTTTTGTTTTCATACACACACACACACACACACACACACACACACATATATATATATATATATATATATATATATATATATATATATATATATATATCAATGATTGATTTCTTTTTTTAAAAAAAAATAATTTCTATTTTTTTTACAAAATTATTTTTGCTGATTATTTTTTTCAAAATAGTCCATTTCAATTTTTTTTTATATTGAGCTGATTGAGAATTTAACTTTATAGTTTTTTAATAAAAAAAACATTGTAGATTATTACAGTATTTTCCCCATATGGTTTTTCTTTTGGTACAATATTTCTCCACGTGTTTTTTTTAAATTATCTTTATTGAATTTATTTTTTTTAATATTGAGCTGATTGAGAATTTAGCTTTAGCTTTCCCCACATATTTTTTTCTTTATTTTTTTATTTTTATTTTTGATTTTTTCCCAAAATTGTCTTCTTTTTTGTGTTTTTTTCAGAATTATTTTTGTTAATTTTATTTTTTAATATTGAGTTAGTTGAGAATTTAGCTTTGTAGTTTTTTCTTTAAAACACTGTTGATTGCTACAGTGTTTCTCCATATAGTTTTTTTCTTTTTTCTTTGTTTTTTTTCCAAAATTGTCTGTCAATTTTAGTTTTTTTCATAATAAGCTGGTTGATAATTTACCTTTGTAGTTTTTTCTTGAAAAAAAAACATTATGAATTGCTACAGTGTTTCCCCACATGATTTTTTCTTGCTACAATGTTTCTCCACATATTTTTTTATCGATTTGTTTTCAAAAATTATCTTCATCGAATTTATTTTTTTCATACTGAGCTAGTTGAAAATTTAGCTTTGTAGTTTTTTTTTTAAAACAACGTTGATTGCTAAAATATTTCTTCACGTGATTTTTTTTGTTATAATTTTTTTAAAATTTTCTTTATCGATTTTATTATTTTTAATATTGAGCTGGTTGAAAATTACAACTATCGATTTTCTCAAAATTATCTTTATTGATTTAATTTTTTTTAATATTGAGTTGATTAAGAATTACAATTGTATATTTCATCACAAAATACTATAGATTGCTGCAGTGTTTCCCTACAGGATTTTTTTTCTTATTTTTTTATGATTTTTTTTAAAATTATCTGTCTATTTTATTTTTTTAACATTCAACTGATTGAGAATTTAGCTTTGTAGTTTAATTTTACTTGAAAACATTGTGGATTGCAATAATATTTTTTTTATATAATTTTTTTTACAAATCCATAAAAATACATAAACATGTAATAAGCTCGCAACAACGCACGAGTATAGCAAGTAGTCTACATCCAAATAATGTACCAACCACGTACAAATAAGCTAAGAGAGATTCATTTTTAAAAAGGTTACCTGAAACTAATAAAAGCAGTAACGCTGCATCTTAACCTTGCCTGCTTCCTACCACATACATCTGAAAGAATTAGTAATTGTTTGTTCGACGGGAAGTTATTTTTTGAAAATTAGTTTTCAAATTTTTTTATATTTTTTTGTTATTGTAAAAATTAGTTAATAAAAAATATTTTCTAGTTAAAGAAAAATTTTGTTTGGTTTCCAGAAAAATATTTTCATTTTATTTTAAGCAAAAAACATTTTCTGGAAGTTGTGAAAAATTTAGAAATATATATTATTTGCTGATTATATCAAATTTGGTCCTCAAATTTTTTATTGCTATATATATATATATATTGTTTTGAATATTTGTTTTTCAATTTCATCCATTAGAATTTGATTTTTATATTAATTTTGGTCTTTATTTTTATAATTGTTATTTGTTTTTCCCTTATCATTTTTAATTGAAATTTTGTATCTATCAAATTTGGTCCTTATTTTTTTTATTGTTACTTATTTTATTTGAAATAATTTAAGAAATGGTAATTATTATTATTTTAATTTCTTCATCTTTCAATTTTTTTATTCGTTAGATTTAATCTCTATTATTTTGATTAGTATTTATTTTATTTGAGATAATTTATGAAATTGTATTTTTTTTCAATTTCATTCTCATTCAACTTTTAATTTGTAAGATTTGTTCCTCGTTATTTTAATAAATTTTTAAAAAATAAAACATTAATAAGTTATTTTTCATCTTATTTTTCATGACATAACCAAACACTGGAAAGTGTTTTCGAACTTATTTTTCATTACACTACCAAATATCAAAAAACAATTCACTTTTCAGAAAAAACTACTTTCCAGCAAACAAACATACCCTTTTTAGTATTAAAACATGCGAAAAGCTTATGTTCTTGCCCGAGATGCCAATAACATTCTTATAAGTATATTTTTTATTTTAAAAATAATAGGCATAAACTTATAACATATCAACTTGAATTAGTCAATGATCGGGCTAAAATAATTGAGAAGATTATATGACCTGAACTTTGGTTTTTATAAATAAAAAATATAAGCGAAGCCTTTTTTTAATGTAAAAAATGAATTGGCCATGTGAAAACTTAACCAAGTGGATAACGTTGAAATCCCCAAGCTAATTATTTATCTAGCTTGAATTTTAAATTAAATAATTTAAAAATTATCATAATATTATGTAATCAATTTAACAAGTTAAAAAAAAACGCAAATAAATAATGAAAACATCACTTGTCTTTAAAAAAATTAAAATGATATTATTTTTTATATTAAGATAACAATATATTAAATCGATTCTATTCAACCTAAATTAATTTGTTAAGTTCATAATTCGGGTTATTCTTGTGATAATAATAAGCTAATTTAGTTGATTATTTTTTTTTCTTCTCTTTTTTTTTTTTGAATAGACCTTTATTAGGCTTAGATAGAATGAAATTTAGGATTAAATTGAAGAGTTTTTAAAAAATTAAAAATTAAATTAAATAAAAAGGACATAGAAGTGTTTGGTGTGTGTGCTACACGCAACAGCATGGGAAAAGTAGTTTTAAACAGTAAAAGAAAACGTGAAACACCAAGCCGAGTTATAGTTTTTTACTTAATTACTTGTCGTATGTAAACCATGTTTAATTAGGATGTAAGAGTGGTGATGTAGTAATAAGTATCATATTTGCCTGCAAGAGTATCTTAACTCTACAACTAGACAGGACCATTCTATCAAAGGAATGGATAGCACGCAGCACAGCGGCCATGTACCCAGAACCAGCACGATGATAAGTAGATTTATTAGCAGCCAAAGTTCCTGTTGTTTGAGAAAAGAAAGGGTGGGAGAGAGAGGTTTTTCGTTAAAAAGGTCTCCTTCTAGCTTGTCAACATTTAAACATCTTTTCGTGTCCAGTCAATTCTCTGCATGTATAAGGATTTTCCCAGGAATGTGGTCGAAGCAGTCGTGTATGCTAGATTGCTAGTAAATCAGGCCCCTAAGCCTTCCGTCCTGCTGGATTTCTCTTGCTTCTCCATGGAAAGATGCTTCTTATTGGTAAATCAATAAAATATGTATTTTATTCCTCTCAACATCAAGGATTTTCCCAGGAATGTGGTCGAAGCAGTCGTGTATGCTAGATTGCTAGTAAATCAGGCCCCTAAGCCTTCCGTCCTGCTGGATTTCTCTTGCTTCTCCATGGAAAGATGCTTCTTATTGGTAAATCAATAAAATATGTATTTTATTCCTCTCAACATCATGGAAGACCAAATCTATAGAAGGAAACGAATAAACAAACAATCCTTCCAGACACTGTTAACTCTAACTATAAGAGCTTGTGTGCTTACAAATCACTATTTATTAAAATATTGCTTTGTATTTTTTAATTTAGATTTTTTTTATTTAATTATCATATTTTTATAATACGAATCATTATTTATTAAAAATAGTGATTCCGGAGTAATCTGACTGACTCAGATTTTTTTTTAAATTTCATGCTTTAATATCTAATTAGTTTTTTTATCTTTTTTAATTGATTTTTTTTAATTTTTTCAATTAATATTATGTTTGATTGGGAATTAAGTTTCATGATTTATTTCTGTTTGTGTTTTATTAGGTTATCCTGATCCGATGACTCAAGAATAATGCTTAACGGTTAACTAGGGTTGACTTAACTTATTTTTTATATCATTTTTTTAATTAAGATTTTTACAAATTTCATCGTTCAATATTAGGTCCGACATGGGTAATTGAGAATTAAGTTTTTATATTTTGTTTTGACTTTCTCTTTATAGGGTTATCTCAATCTCAAGATCAAAGTCACAGGTTTGACATGTTAATCAAAGTTAAATCAAGTTTTTTTTTCTATAAGGTTATCTCAGCTCGATGATCCAGGTCATGAGTTTGGTGAATTGACTCAGGTTATTTTTATGTTTTTTTTAATTTCTTTCTTTTTTAATCTCATCCTTCAATATTAGTATGGTTAGGAATGAAATTAGAATTCGTAATTTGTTTTTCATGGGATTATCTTGATCTTATGACCCGATTTGCAAGTTTGACATATGAATTTAGATCATTTTTTAGGTTATTTTTAATTATTATTTTTTTAATTTCATCATTCAAGATTGAGTTAATTGAGAATTAAACTTTATAATTCGTTTTGATTTTCTTTTTATAAAGTTATCATAGTCTCATAACCTGGATCATGAATTTAACACGATATCCTGGATTGACTCAAGTCAATTCAATATGTTATTATTTTAATATTAAAAAAAATATCATCTTAAAAATTTATTTAGTTAAATATTATTTTTACGAGTTGTATGTGTTGTTTTTAGACCCATAAAATTAATCAGGTTATATTGAATAAACCCTCAAATGATTTGATTTTTTTTCCACTAGAAAAAATTAACTTTATGAATAATTTTTCTTATTATCAAGTTCCATCTAGAACAACAAGTGTTCGATAAAGGCCTTGTTGTTTCTGACTATTTATATCAGCACCCTGTTTCTGACTATTTTTTTGTAATGTCATTTATACGCTCAATTTAGGATGTTCAAGGCGGCAGCTTAGGCTGCCGGTCAAGATTTGCAGAAAGATCAGAATGTTCCTCCTCCTCCCTGTAGATTTGCGGCAAGAACATGAAAAGATATTTGTAGAAGTCCATTACACTTTCACTTTTACAAGCAAACGTCTTGTAATTTCAGACGACTACACCTCTTTATCCGTGTCTGAAATGAATGTTTTGTGATGCTTGCCATTGTTTTTCAATGGAAGAATAGTCCTCTTTTGCTTCTTCTTGGCTTCATCGTTTTTTGGGTCCAGGAGCCGTTGTAATCTGAGGTCATTTTGTTGTTGGATCGATTGGAGTGCGGTTGTACTGCATGTTTCTATATTTTTATTTTTTAAAAAAATTATATTAATATTTTTTAATGTTTTTATTATTTTGATGTGTTGAAATAAAAAATAAAATAAATATTATTTTAATATATTTTTAAATAAAAAAACATATAATTTGGATTCAATTCATAACTTACTATAATATTTATATTTAAAATAAAATAAAAAATTAAATAATTGAATTGAAATATATTATTTTAAATAACTATAGAAATGAATTGAATTAATAATATTAATTATTTTATTCGTAAATCATTTCTTTTTTTCCCTTCATTTCTTTCCTTGCCCATGACATGATGGGTTCCTTCACCTCTATGTTGTACTTCTTCTTTACCCCACGCAAGGTGACAGAAAGAAAAAAGAAGGAATTTTATAGCAGTGAAGGATGAATGAATTGTCAACAACATGTTTTATTTTATTTTATTTTGACACAATCACATTGTACTTACTTTGGATATAAAAATGCAACCAAGCATCTTTCACCCAAAAAAAAATAAAAAAAATAGAAAGAAATGTATTGTAAAGCAGTGAAAAAGTTGAGGGAAGGAGATACAAACATTCAATTTTGTATTGATGGAGCAATTTAATTACTGGATTGTTTACTGAAAAAATAGTTTTTTTTAAAAAGTAAATTTTAGAAAAATAAATTATTTTCTGATGTTTGGTAGTGTAATGAAAAATAAGTTGGAAAACACTTTCCAGTGTTTGGTTATATCATAGAAAATGAGCTGGAAAATAACTTATTAATGTTTTATTTTTCTCAAGTTTATTAAAATAATAAGAAACAAATCTTACAAATTAAAACGTTAAATGAGAATGAAATTGAAAAAAATATAATTTCATAAATTATCTCAAATAAAATAAATAATAATCAAAATAATAAAGATCAAATCTAAAAAATAAAAAAATAAAAGATGAAGAAATTTTAATAATAATAATTAACATTTCATAAATTATTTCAAAAAAATAAGTAATAATCAAAAGAATGAAGACCAAATTTGATAGATAAAAAAATGATAAGGAAAAAGCAAATAATAATTATAAAAATGATGACCAAAATTAATATAAAAATTAAATTTTAAGAGATGAAATTGAAAAATAAATATTCGAAACAAAATATATATAGCAATCAAAAGTTTGAAGACCAAATTTGATATAATCAGCAAATAATATGACATTTTTAAATTTTTCACAACTTTCAAAAAGTGTTTTCCGTCCAAATTTTACAGGAAAACACTTTCCTGGAAATCAAGCCAAATTTTTCTTTGACTGGAAAGTGTTTTCCGTTGATTAATTTTCCTAATATCAAACAAATATAGAAAAGTTTGAAAAATAATTTTTCAAAAAACAAATTCTAGAAAATAAACATAGTCTAGGATCCAAACTATGTAGTGGGGGTTAGAAAAAGAAGAAGGGAAAAAAGATAATGGAGGATTTGGTAAAAAATAAGGTCTGTGTTGTTAAATGTATTTTTAAAATACTACTTTTAATGCCAATTCTAATGGAAATCACCATAGCAAATCAGAGGGTTTTATTTGTTTTTGATAATTTATTGACAATTAAATTCTATTTAAAATTCAAATCAAAACTATTAAAAATATTATAAACTAAAAAATTAATTTAAATCTTGAAATTGAATTCAACTCCAAGCTCTCCAAACAGCCCTAAGAGAATTTGATTTTTTGTTTTTTTTTGCAGGGGGATGAAGTTCTTAACAATTCATAATATAATTAGCTAACAATTGGGTTGGCCACACACACGGCTGTAGCTGCGTACCACAAGGCAGATCTTCCTGTAAAATGCATATGTTTTACTGTTGCACGTAGATAGATTAATAATAAACAACTTGAACCTATAATTAAGGTAAAAAGAAGGGGGATTAACTCGTAAAAAGAAATATTGCCAGTGGAAAAAAAATCACCCTAGCTAGCTACAATCGTGAATCCTAACTAGAAAAGTAGAAATGCAATGTGTAAAGTAGGAATCGGACTAGCTAGCCTATCGACTTGGTATAAATTTCCTGAAAAAAGATACGTCCAAAGAGAGCATCAAAGTCCTCTCCAAAATCTTCGATTGACTTTTCCAAATCAGACCAGTAAAGAACTCTCATGCTCAAAGCAATATTGAGCTCCAACTTAATGTTCATGCAAGACAAGCTGGATTCTATTCAATATCTCGGGCAGCAGGTGTGAAGATCATCGCCTGAAGATCACCATAAATGATCTTGATTCAAGCCCTTTGGTCTTAGTAAATGCTAGAGCAAGAGTCTAGGTTATTTTGGGTGCTATAGGGCGTGGGAAACCAAAGACTAGGCTTTATTAAAGTGGAGGAGGAGCTGTTCCATGTAGATGATCAGGCGTGGGTGGGTCATTAATCTCCAACGAATGTGATGTTTGTCTCGTATCCATTTCCTATAATCCTACTCTATTAATTCTGCATTAATGTGCCTTTGAAAATTCGTAACCTTCCAAGAAATGTTCTTCGTCTTCTTCTCCTTACTATTTTTTTTAAAAACCGACACTCCAAGAGAGCTGTGAAGTTCTCTTCTCTTTTCTGAGGTATGAGACGCGGTGCTATTAATGTCCTGCTGATAAATTATTTCACTCGGACAAAAATATATATTTAATTCAGACAATTGAATAGTATTATTATATATTGCTAAATATCCAGAGATTGCCCTCGTAGAAAACATATTTATTGTGAAGTTATAAATCTACAACCACAAAGAAATTACTTCAAATTTAAGTTCGTAGCTAGTTTACAATTAACAAATACACTATCTCCAAGAAAGATAGAAAAAATAATGAGCTAAGGAAAAATCCAAGAAATTCCATTCTGAGAAATTTAGCAGGTTTCATCTTCACGCCAAAGCTAGTCAATGACAGAAGATGTCTAGTGTGTACACAGCCATGGAATTCATTTCCATCATCTTCAATGCTCTAGAAGCATGCTCATGTATATCGTGTTAATTATGATACTGGAAATACCACTCAGTAATTTACATCTTTTATATACATACAACTAATTTGTCATGTATTGGATGATTTTTTTAGCAAAAAAAAAAATACAAGCTTTTCAAATGTTATTTTTTAAAATTTTAATTATAAAAAAACCTATGCGTGCATCTAATTAAATACACCAGAACCATTTGCGATAGTAAATGCAAAAAACAAAGTGTCAACATGATTATTCGACTCGTCTCGCTACGGGTCGAGTAATTTTTTTTCAACGCAAAATAATTAATATATAGGTGTTATTAACACGTTTTTGAGTGGAAAAATATAACTATGAATCAAAATAATATTGCAATTACTACAATGAAATACTATTTCATTAACTTATTTTCTCTAATAAAAAAATAAAAACCTAAAAATTAACAATTTTATCACCGGTACACTATCGCTACAGTAAAAACAATTATAAGAAATTATAATTATATCATTTATACATGAAAATACTGTTTGCTTGTAGTAAATGTATAATATAATGTACAAGGAAGGATTTTAAACAAAATTACAACCTCCCTATCATATATATTCTTCATTTCGATGCGTTTCAAAATTGTTGTCTATTATTTAAAAGTCAAATCATTAATTGTTTGGTTTTTTCATGTTCAACTACTCTCTCCTTCATTTATAATATCATATACTCCGAATCTATCAAATAAAAGATATAAAATTCCAAATAGTCGTGCTGTGTTATTAAATTTAGACTCTGTCAAATTTATTTTATTGCCATTTTTTTATAAGATATGTTAGCATCCATTACCATCTCCCCAGCTCTCTCTTTTTATATACTCTCAACTATAGAAAATCACTGGTCCAGTTTTTACATATCACTTTCGTGCACATATTGGGCTTGTGGTGGTCCAGCTCTTGCCCATGTGATTGAATCATATCTAAAAGATTTTTTTCACCGTTTTTAATACCATTTGCTTCTAGTTAGCTGCGTTTTATTAGTGTTTTAGAACAAAAATAAAAAATTAAGTTGGAGATATATGAACAAAGATATAAAATAAATAGTTTTTTGGAATAGTTTTTTATTTTTTTAAAAATAGAATAATTGAAACCTATGTGAAAAAGAAGAGAATTTTTAAGTCAAGGTTGTTTCCTAGAATTTATTCCGAATTAGCCTTCTACCATTTTTTTTAGTATTTTTTATTAATTAAAAAAAACATTAAATTTTTTCAGTGTTCAATTTAATTGGGTCAAGTTTTTATTTAATGAATCGAGTGAAAACTTGACTTAGGTTTCATCCATTTTAAATCATTAAGTACCCTCCACTTCTTTTACAGAGATCATCATCCATCCCTTGCAAAAGACCAAAAAAAAACCAAGACATTGTCTTGTAGGGGAAGGTGAGGGACATGGAACCCTTCATTCCTTCGGCCATTAACTATTTCATAGCAGTTGATCCGATACGTTGCCCTCGAACATAAAGTTGTGGAGCCTGAAAAGGAAGTGCTTGAAAAATCAAAGCAGTTAATTGCACTTTAAAGTCAATCTTGCCAACTTTCCATAGCTAGCATGAAGAAAATAATACCAAAACATTGATAAACCCTCCATGGACTAGGAAAACTTCTCAGCCTTTTTATTGGAATCCAGTGCGTTTACCTTCTAGGACCTGATCTTGACCCTTCAATTCGCCTCTATCCGTCTCGGGCTGTGGGGTAATTTGATTCATCTTGACAGCTGCAACGAGTTGGCTTTTTTAGGGGTTTGGTTTTAGTGAATCTCAGCCAGGTACCAGGCAGAGCAGTTTGCTTGGTGTATTTGTGCTGTTTTGAACTTTTGATGCGTTGGAGTTTGTACAATGGCTAGAGTTATTGTCTTTAAAGGTGGCTGTAAAGGGGCTTGCTTCCATTGGACACGTTCACAGCTAAAGCTGAAGGGTGCGAGCGTGTTTGTCTAGTGTGGCGGGTGTGGTTTTGTCTCACTCGTGTCGTGTAAACAAGGGTTTAAGGGAAAGAGATTAGAGTTGGTGTTCTTGAAGAAAAGGAAACAGTAGCGTTTCAAGACCCGACCCTGCTGCCGGTTGATCAGGATCCAGCCTTTTACCACAACACGTTGCAATATCAGAGCATTTAAAATGATATGTAAAAATGGTTTTTTTTTTTTTTATTTAATACTATGAAATAGTTCATTCACTTCCCTTCATGGCTAACGCTTTTCATCTCTCAATTAAGCTTGTCGAAATAAGTACTCGTTTGGAAATGTAGGCGATGAAATCCCCTTTTCAAACCAAAAACAAACATAGGTGTTTTTTTAGGTTAAGACACGTGTTGTACCACCGCAACATTGATACAATTCCTTTCTAGAATAAAAAACAAGTTTATAAAATATTTGGAGCAGAGCAGGAGGAGCTATCTCCCAAATAAACGACTCTAGCGTCTGAAGTTAGTATCCGAACTGAAGCCCAACATTGGGGCGAGGTTCATTTTTACTTGACAAAAGCCCGTCCAAGACAAAATTAAGCAAACTACTAGTGGTTCTAAACTTGATTGTTAGCTTAGCCCATGATTATATTTTGTCTTTGTTTAAATTAGGAATTTTATAGCTTGTTTTTGTTTCAAAGAATTTTTTTTTTATCACAGAGATTTATCGGTAAAAACTAGATTGGGTTATTAAGATTCTTCTATTGATTCCTCTGTAGCAGCAATTGTTGTTTTCTTTCCGTTGTGGGATTATGCTTATTGGGGGTTTGGATAGTTTTAGAAAAAAAAAAGAAGATAGGCAAATTTGAGTGTTTGCAATTGCCCCTCTTCGTAAATTTTGGTGGTAAAGAAAGTGTACAAAGAAGTTGCAATCAATTTTCCTAAAACGATCGTGGAACATTTTCAATTAGATTGGACTTGAACATTGTCATTTTTCCTAAGAAATTTGATTCAGCTGGCGTCAAGCTAATTGCAATCGGTGTTGTTGCTCCAGATAAAGCTGCTATGCTGGCCGACCGGTGCGTTTTAGATTGTGCACTTGATTTTAGTTCGTGTATGTCTTCAAGAATAATCATTTGGCAGGCAGCATTCATTAAGCTGATGGTGTTTCTTTAAAGCATGTCTTCTTGAAAAATATTAAATATTCGAAGTTAACATTCTCATGGATTCTTGGACACTCGATGTTGCTCGATTTCGGATGCTGTAGTATTGTGTCATGATGTTTTCTTGCAACAATGGCAAGAATCATAACACAAGAAAAGAAAAATATTTGTGATTTTGTTGTTTGATTTGGCATGTTGCTTTCTGCTCCAAAGCTGCAGTAAATCATCTTCCGCAGCCATCTTTCCCAAGACTGGAGATGCTTACATTTCTTTACTGTGCCATTTATCATCAATGGACAGTTATTCAATAAGTTGGGAGGTACTCCTTTACTCTCACATACTAACGAGGTGCACGGATTGTTATTGTGGTGGGTCGCATTTGCATGCGAGGGGCTTTTAATATACTGCCAGAATGTTGAATAATTTCCATCATCAACCATTTTCCTAGCAAATTCCAAGCCATCATTGCATTTCTACACTTGTTATTGTTTTTCCATGCTATGGGCCATTTTTCTTTGGGCAATTGTCGTAACTGAATGATTTCTCTCGCTGATGATGTTTGATCAGCTACCATTTCCAATGGATTGCCTTTATGCTGACCCTGAGCGCAAGGTAATGATATATGCTCAAGTCTTACATCTACTTGTTATATATCTTAGTTTACGATGTCAGACACTGAAGGACACTCATTATATTTCAGGCTTGTGATGTCCTGGGCTTATACTATGGTCTTGGACGTACATTCTTCAATCCAGCTAGCGTAAGCTTCCTTTTATGCTTTCTGTAGAAGTCTTTTTGGAGCTTGTCTGTATTCGCAATATGCTTCATTTTTCATGCTTTGGTTATAGGCTAAGGTGTTTTCAAGATCTCATGCTCTGCGTAAAGCTGTGAAAAACAACACCATCGAAGCCACCCCAGATGATAGAAGTGGTGTACTGCAACAGGTTTGATCTACTCCTGACTACTGTCCAGTGATGAGGAATTTTTTTTTTTATCTTAATTTACCTGTAGGTCTTTTCATTTTGATTTTAAGAGGTTATGAGCAACTCATTAAAAGAATGAACTTCACAAATAAATAGAACAAAAAAATTTATATAAATGATTACAAATTACAGACATATTAACAGTACTAGGTTCCCTATCAACCTGTTCATGGACCTGTGAAGTCAATTTTGAGGAAATATGTGTTTGGCCAAGTGAATCGATGATATCCTGAAATGAATCTCGAGCTTGGTTCGTTTATCAAACACACATGCTGCAAAGCTATCTGCCAATCCCAAGACTGAACTGTTTATGACTTGGTTCATCTGCAGCACTATCTGCCCTCACTATAATTCCAGCAAGTTCTGTTCCGTTGTTCTCAGGGAGGAATGTTTGTCTTCAAAGGGAAGCAGTTATTGTTCCAGTTGCATGAAGGTTCACTGCATAGCAAATATCAGTCTTTCACTGGTTAGGTGCCCTGCTTTTGTTAATCTGCTACCATGGAATAATAGTGGCAAAAATAAATTGGTCTTCAGTTGTAAATCAGGAAGCACTGGCTAATGCCTGTCGAATGTAGTTATCAGAGCTCGTCTGTATTTTACCATGTATATCTGCTTCAATGTGTTGATTTTCAAAAGAAAAAATGAAAACAAGGAAAGTTTAACCAGCTAGGTGGATGTCCTAATCAATCAAGCTTTCTAAAGTCAAATACGTATGGCAAAAATACCCAAATGCCATGAGCAAACATCCCTCTCTGCTGTCATTCCTTGTGCTGTTGCAAATTAATCCATATTTCCAGGGTCTTTGTCACCAAAGATGGGTTTGGGAGTTTGGGTTCTTCTCTGGAAGAAGCCCCCACCTACACCACCTTGTTTGATATTCACTTCTTTTCCCTGCAGAACTTTCTCTGTTTGCACTCTTTTAATACAATGTAGGGGACATGGGAATGTGGGTAGCTCTGTCAATGGCATTCCGATGGCATCGGCAAGTGAATATTCAATATAGAGCTGGGCCATTGCTTGCTTTCCTTGCACATCTCCCACAATCTTGTAGGGTCTCTCTTCTTGAGCAGCAGGGCTAGGATGATCACAAGAAAATATTCTACCATTTTGTCCTGAAAAATAACTTTTCCTTGGAGAAGCCTTCATTTATATCCATTTTTGATTGCATCCAAAACTTACAAACTTGGGATGATCTAATGCGCATACTACCACTAAATCGGTGTAAATTTAAAGATTTAGAAAAAATGTTAGGGAACATTAATAGAAAGACTTCATTGAGAATTTTTTGAAACATTTGGGATCAAATTTATAAGTTTTTTATTTAATTGAAAATAAGCATAAATGTTTGAGACTAAATTGAGATTTTTTAGAAGGGTTTAAAAAATAAAAAAAATTATTTTGATATATTTCAAATAAAATACATTTTAAAAAACAACTGTTTCCAACACTGTCAAAATAAAATAAAATGCTACCTGCTACTAGTCTTAGGCCCCATTTATTTTATGAAAGTGGTTCTTGAAAACTACTTTTTAATTTTTTTTATGTCTGTTTGCTATGAGAAAAGTTGGTTAACGAAAAATATTTTCTAGTCAAAGAAAAATTTGGTTTGGTTTCTAGAAAAATATTTTTCTTTTATTTTGAATAGAAAACACTTATAAGAAGTTGTGAAATATTTAGAAATAATATGTTATTTGCTGATTATATGAAATTTGATCCTCAAACTTTTGATTGCTATATATTTTGTTTTGATTATTTTTTAATTTCATCTCTTAGAATTTGATTTAATTTTATTTTTATATCAACTTTAATCCTTATTTTTATGATTTTTATTTGTTTTTCTCTCATCATTTTTTTAATTGAAATTTTTTATCTATCAGATTGGGTTCTTGTTTTTTTATTGTTATTTATTTTATTTGAAATAATTTATGAAGTTGTTATTATTATTTTTTAATTTTATTATCTTTCAAATTTTTTATTTGTTAGATTTAATCTTTCTTATTTTGATTGTTATTTATTTTATTTGAGATAATTTATAAAATTAGATTTTTTTTTCAATTTCATTTTCATTCAACTTTTTAATTTGTAAAATTTATTTTTTATTATTTTAATAAAATTTTTAAAAATAATACATTATTTTTAGTTTATTTTCTATTACAGTTAAATACTAAAAGTGCTTTTCAATTTAATTTTTTTATGATATTGTTAAATATAAAAAAAAAAATTGGAAAAAGAGAGACAGAGAGCGCGAAAGCTAGTAAAGAGGGTAACGACGTTAACTTAGGAGCCTATAAAGAGCTGGCAGGGATTGATGGACATATCACTCTTTTCGGGAACAAGTAAATACACATGTAATTTCTTTTTTAAAAGTAGAAGCAGAGCCCCAAATACTCTTATGAATTTCCATGCATAATTGCATACATGAAGCCAAAAAAATAAAATGAATCCATGCTCTACTTTATTTGTTCCGAGGGTTGACCAATTTTAGCTATTTCTGCAATCTTCTTATTTCTACGCAAGTGTTAGTTTTAGCTACTGCATTCCAAAATAATAATAAAAAAGTTTAAAATTTTTCTTAATGAGATTCATATAAAATTATGATATGTATTGTTTAATCAAATATATTTAAAATTGTAACAGATGGCTTCAGATGGCTTGCGCTTGTTAATGATATCTGGTTCCGGTCGTGTAAGCTACTGTAAATTGATCACAATGAACGAATTTTACAATGTTTAAAAAAACGAACCAAAATTTTGGTGCCCCCATGTCTTCTATGGCCTCGTCCGTATAAGAACTGCAAAATTGACAAACTTTTTTACGCAAGGCCACAAGCTAGATGCTCGATTTTAGCCGGCTAATTTTCAATGGACATGGATATGCGAGGAGCATATTCCAGACTTTGAACTATGAACAAGAAACTAACACCAGGGCGGATATAAAAATGAGTACCTTCTCAATTTCTATAAGAAAAGGGCAACTGAGTAAAGCCGATCGACAACAAGGTAATTTAAGCATGAGCGGGCCTAAGGTTGTGCTGGTCACTGGTTGTGCAAAAGGTGGGATTGGCTTTGAATATTGCAAGGCATTTTCTGAGCATAATTGCCATGTTGTTGCTTCTGACATTCCTCAACGCATCAATGAAATGTTGGAGCTTGAATCAGAAAATATCGAGACTCTTGGGCTTGATGTTTCATCCAAAGAAAGTGTATCTTCAGCAGTGAGCACAGTCGTATCCAAGTATGGTCACATTGATGTATTGATCAACAATGCTGGGATAGGAAGTACCGGTCCTTTAGCTGAGTTATCATTGGATGCAATAAGAAAAGCTTGGGAGATTAACACACTAGGGCAATTAAGATTGGTGCAAAACGTCGTGCCATACATGGCATCTCGGCGCAGCGGTACCATAGTGAATATAGGGAGTGTTGTGGGGAAGGTTCCTACACCATGGGCAGGGTCTTATTGTGCTAGCAAGGCAGCAGTCCATGCCATGTCCAACACCCTGCGTGTTGAGCTAAAACCATTTGGAATTAATGTTGTGCTCGTGTTACCAGGGGCAATAAGATCAAATTTTGGTTCTGCTAGCGTCGAGAGATTAGGAAATCATGACTGGAAGCTATACAAGGACTTCAAAGAGGCTATCGTAGAACGAGCAAAGGCATCTCAAGGTGGCAAGGCAACGGATGCGACCTTATTTGCAAGACATGTAGCTAAGAAAGTGTTGAATCCTAGACCGCCAAGGCAAATTATGTCCGGTCATATGACTGGTTTGTTTGCCATGCTTTCTTGTTCTCCTCTATGGGTTAGAGACCTTTTCTTTTCAACTCGATTTAACCTAAATAAAAAGGTGTAGTTAAGGGAGAAATCAGTTATCTTCCTCGGTCTATTTCACTACTCACAATTAATTTCAGTCTTTTTATTACCTTTTCTTTTTTATTTTGACAAACTAATATTGTTCTTGTCTTGCCAACATTTGAATGTTTATTTTTAATATAAACGATGTTTTTTATATTTTTGTTATTTAGAATAAATGTAGGGATATCAACATGTTTTTTTTGCTCCAATTGATTATTATACAATGTGGTTAGCTTATTATTGTATTGGATTTGACTCAATTTTATCTTGAATAATTGTGTATATGATTTATCATTAACACGACGCGTTAGTATTCTTACATACGTTTGTTTTGTTGATTGTCAACCATAAGACTACTCCTTTTTAGCTTTCGAAACCCATTATCTTGGCAAGATAGATGTATGGTCTAGTGTTATCCTTTATCACCGGTATGTTCAATGTTGCTTCCTCCTAAACTAAGTCCTAGTTATTCGACCTTGTTGCCATATTTTTTTTCATGTTTAGGAGATAATGGTGATCATTAGCTAATTCGTCATCCTCATCAATTAATTTTGATGACTTTTGTTGTTATTGATGCTTATGTTATTCTTTTTCATGAGACTTTTTAAGCATAAAGATCTTGAACTCTCATTGGGTGTCGATATGTTCAACTTTGCCTCACAAGTTTTCTCATTTGGAAAAGATGGTATGAAAAACATGACACTTGTAAACCTTACAAGAAGATATTTCCTAAACTTCTTGTGTCAATTCCTTGACCTTGCCACGATGGATGTATTTTTTTTTCATTTTCTAGTAGCAACATTCATGACTAATTCTAGTGTTTATCATGGTTGATTAAGCTTTACTTTCTGTAGTTACCCTCTACTAAGAAATCCTTCTAGCTTAGAAAAACTAGATAGATGGTGATCACGTTACATCATAAGCTAGATTAATTTTTTTTTTCTAACATAAAAAGTAACGCCCAAGAAATGATAGTGTTTTTTTTTTAAAGCAAAAAAAACCCAATGAAAATAAAAAGAATTCAAAAAAATTACTAATAAAAAAAATTGAATGATTACCAATATTATAAAAAGGTACCCTCTAAATATTTTTTAAAAAATCTTAACGATCTTATTTTTAAAAAATAAAAATTGAATAAGAATAGGATAACCTCACAAAGAAAAAAAAAATTGAAGCTAAGTTACCACCAAATCAAACTCTAAAAGATAAATTGAAAAAAATCAATCTTAACAAAATGTACAAAAACCCTAACTTGAGTCAGCATGCTAAATTTGCAACCTAATCATGAGACCGAGATAACTCTATACAAAAAATTGAATAAAACAATGGAGGTTAACTCTCAAGCAAACTAAATGAAGAAAAGAAAAACTAGAAAAAAAACTAATTTTTTTTTAAAAAATTCAAGTCAACCGGTGTTAACTTGATATATTCGCGACTTGGTATATGATATCAAGATAATTAAATAGAAAAAAAGTTGAAAGAATCATGAAGTTTGAGGTCTAATAACATAATATCGAATGATGAAACTATCAAAAAAATCAATTTTAACAAAATATCTAAAAAAAAACAAAGTTAAATCGTCGAAACTTGTGACACAGGTCATAAGACCGAAATTACTCTATAGAAGACGAACAAAAAAATAACAAAGTAAAATTCTCAATAATCCAAAGTTGTTTAAAAAACAAATAGAAATAAAAAAAATAAGGATCAAATCTGATATTAAAATAAAATAATGAGAGATGAAATTGAAAAAAAAAGATAAAAAAAATAAAAAATAAAATAAAGATCAAATTAGATACAAAACTAAAAAAAATTAAATGTTAAGGGGCAAAATTGAAAAACAAAACAAATAAAAACTGATAAGGCACATTTAATTTTTTTAAAACAGGTTTAAAATCCGAGATGAGAAGAGAAGAGAAGAAAAAAAAAATCATCGGAGCTCAATGACTATGTTGTGATAGACATGCACCAAACCATCTGTAAGAGGATGTTGATATGCTTCTAATATTGTCACAAATGTTATTTATAAGGATAATTTAATTATTTTATAGAGTGAAAAGAAAAGCCCCCAAGTGTAAGTTAAATAAATTTTATTTATAAGGATAATTTAATTATTTTACTATGCTAAAAAAATTTAAAAATAATAAATTATCCTTGATCAATCTAATAATGAACCATGAGCAAAAAACTATATTATCTTTAATTAAAATTAATTGATTTTGTTTGGATCATTTTATTGTTTAAATCTTTAATGAAAGACTTCTTTTTTTTGGGTGAGAAATATTGTTGTCGCCTTGGGAAGGGGTCTTAGTATTCTTTATTTTTATCTACTAGGTATATTACTGTAATATTTAACTAGGCATATTATCTTTGCATGTTGGGCGACAATATATTCATAAGATATAGAAATAATTATTTCTATGTTACACGCGCATTACCGTGGGTGGGTAGAATAATTTTTTTTTAAATGTATTAGAAGAAATATGTTAAAAAAATTGCTCAAATGTTTTAATAAATAAAAATTTCAAAAATCACTTAACTAAGAGTATATCGGTAATAATTATTTTTTATAATATTTTTTTACTTGGAATGAATTAAAATAATAATTTTTTATTTTTTTAAAAAATTATTTTTAATATCATGACATCAAAACAATCTAAAATAATTAAAAAATTAATTTTAAATTAAAAAACTTTAAAATTTTGACAAACAGTGTTTTGATCCGGATGCCAAACTCCCTCATTCTTCATGCTGTCAAATGATTAAAAAGATATAGAAATAAAGTTATATTTTTTTAACAAAATCTGATTCAAAGTTTTTAGTTAATTTTTTGTTCTTATTTCTCTTTCTTCAACTTTTAGCTAATATTTTAAAATATATTATTTCTTGTCAATTCTGATGTTTTATATTTTGGCAAGTGAAAAAAGACCATTCCCGGTATCTGAGTCCACCGCACCCACAAGGAAATCCTCATGACGCCACCCTCCACTGCGTGTAACAACACCCTAAGAGTTCGTTCCCTTTTCCTTATATAATTAGATTAGATTTAGACATTTTACATTGCTATCATGCATAGTGACCTCAAATAAACTTTTTCAAAACATGTCAGAATCACAATCCACAAAAAATCAAACCAGTTTTGAGCCAAGGAGGCCCTCTACTTGTTTGGTTCCATGCCATCTAGCTTGTAAGGTTATCCGGTCCCTTGTACCGATGACAACTTTTGTAGCAGGAGAGGAGACGACGGGACAAGGCAAGGACAGTCAAGAGTTTGACTTGGCAAAGCCTGATGGTCAGTAGAATACGGCGTCGTCTTCACTTCACTTGTCCTGCATGCAGCAACCCCACAGGGAGAGAGAGGAGGTGGAAGAGAAGATGCCTCGTTCATGCCTCTTTATCTATCTACCACCTATCTATCTTCTATCCCTATGAGTTGGAAATAAAGTAGGCCCAGAGAGACTACACATTGAAATGACTTGATGGAGCGCTTTGTTTTTCTGCTCCGTGCTGTGAAATCTACTGATGCCTGCTGGCCTGCTGCTGCTACTCACATTAAAGCAAAAGCAGTACCCGGTCTGGATTTTGTTTTATCAAATATTATTAGCCTGTAGTGATTAATAATAGAGTTCAAGGACACACTAAGATTTATATAATACTCCAAGCTATTCTTAAAATATTAATTGGGTGCATGGTAATGAGATATAAATGTTTTAATAAAAATTATGTTTAAATTTAAGATGTTTTCTCAGTTGTTTTTTTTATATTTTTATCATCATTTTTAATGTTCAAATCATATAAAAATATTTAAAAACTCAACCGTACTTTAGAAAGTATTTCTAAATGCATTATTAAACATTGTTAAAGAGATATTCGTTAGTGTATGTTTTTTTCGTTATAATGTTTTTTCAAAATGGTTTTTAATTTGTTTTTCTCAAAAAAATATTAAATTAATTATTTAAAGTGTTTTTAATTTTTTTAATATTCTGATATTAAAAATAAAAAAATAAATTATTTTAATATATTTCCAAGTTTCAACTACAAAATATTTTAATAAAATACATATAACTTTTGAGTTATGTTTTTTTTTTTTTTTGTTTCAACGAAATTCACAAAATTCTATCGAATGTATATCAATGATCTAAAACTATTTTCAAAATAATTTATATGTTAATCAAAATTGAATAATTAAAAAAAATGCATCCCTCACGTGAAGAAGATGTTTTCTGGAAAACTAGCCAGGCTTTCTCAATCAAGGTAGCAGTCCTCGAAATTAATTGATGGGATTTGCTGGGTATTGAACAGAAGTCGTACGTATCCACTTGAGAAAATGAGGTTTCTTTGCTACTAAAAATATCTCTGTCTTTGGTGAAACTGTAGGTTTTTCGTTCAGGATTTTTAATGGTATCTTGGGATGTTCGATGAGATGGTTTTAATTAAAGTAAAGAAAAAGAATGGCAACAAGGGGAGCGTAGGGTAAAGTAAAAGAAGAGGTCTTTCTCATACACAGATCCCTATGGAATGCAGGCAGGATGCCCGGCATTGCTTGCTGGAGCTCATTCTTTTTGTTTTAGGTTAAAGGGTCTTGCTTTGTTCTCTTTAGAAATCTTTTCAGAGAGAGAGAGGGTATGGATTCAGTTGCAGGAGTATGGATTTGTTTCAGGTCTTTAGATGAGTGGTTAGATTTGGTCCAAGCCCAATATATATCCACTTCTGCAACTAGCTAAAAAAAAAAAAAAAAAAACTCTCATAAAATATTAGTGAAAGGAAAAGGAGGGATATATACCATGTTGTTACTACATTCTTAGTATTATATATGTCTTCACCAATCATTGTGTTTGCCCTTGCCCTTGCCCTTGCCTCTGCCCTTGTCTAAAAATTCTTTTCTAATTAGGTTAGAATTAAGTGACATCAGAAAGCACAAAAGAAATGAAGTCCATGAACAATGATGATGGTAGCAATAACCATAATGCTGACTGGTTAGGCTTCTCTTTGTCCCCTCAAATGAACATGGAGGTTCCATCAGGTACTGATCATCATCAACAAACACGGTCTGCCTCTGTTGCTGTTCCTACTGCAATCCCAACAAACCTTTTCCACTCCCAATTACCACACCTTAACTGTGGTCTTTACTATGGTGTTGAAGGTGAGAATGGTGGCTTTTACTCCCCTTTGCATGTTATGTCACTGAAGGCTGATGGGTCGCCTTGTATGATGGATGCTCTCACCAGGACACAGCCTCAAGGTTAGCCTACTTCAGTTGAAACTTAACTTATTCTTTTCCTCTTGGCTTTGTTTTGTGCTTTTGGGTAAATGTTGATTATCAAACTTCTGGACACTTCTGTTTGACTTTCTATGTGAAGCAACAATGGTAACAACTTCAACACCAAAACTTGAGGACTTCTTTGTTGGTGCAACTATGGGGACCCATCACTATGAAAGCAATGATAGAGAAGCTATGGCTCTTAGCTTAGACAGTAGTACTACTATGTTTTATCACCAAGACACAGACCATGAGCCCAACAACCAAATTTGTCTAAACCATCTTGAACAGAACCCCAGACAGCAACACCATCACCACATTCAAGTTCAACAGTACCCATATTACTCTAACTTTAGGAACAATGAGATGTCAGTAGGAGAGGATGCTAAGCAAATGACTCAGGCTTCAGATTGCAATCTTCTGCTTCCAAATATGGGAGATGATGGGATAACTGGCATGAAAAATTGGGTTTCGCGAAACCATCAAAGCAACCATGTCATGGAGCAGAAGATGCTTAGATGTGTGGTTGAAAATGGAGGTGAATCTGGGCCTAATATTAGTGCAATGACGTACGGGGATTTGCAGTGTTTGAGCTTGTCAATGAGTCCTGGCTCCCAGTCAAGCTGTGTTACTGGTACTTCTCAGCAAATCTCACCTTCTGTGACTGACTGTGCAGCCGTGGAAACCAAGAAAAGAGGACCCGGGAAGGGGGATCAGAAGCAAATTGTTCATAGGAAGTCCATTGATACATTTGGGCAAAGAACTTCCCAATATAGAGGTGTTACAAGGTTACTACTTCTTTCATCCTTAATCCCTTTTCTATATCCTGCCCTTTTATTTAATGTGATTTATCTTTTTTGAAACAAGTCTCTATTTTTCATAACCATAAAGTCTTTTTGCACTGCTCTTTCCTGTCTTGTCTGTGCCTCTGATCTCCCTTCTTTTGTTTTTGTTTTTCTCTCAATTTGCTTGCATTATATTCCGAAAAACAGATTATTTAATGGATTTTGTTTAATCAGGCATAGATGGACAGGGAGATATGAAGCCCATCTATGGGACAACAGTTGCAAGAAAGAAGGTCAAAGCAGAAAAGGAAGGCAAGGTTAGCAAATAAATGCATAATCAACCATTTACTCTTATGTTTTTCTTGCTTTGAATGCTTCAGCATTTTTTCTTTCTTTTTTTTTTCTCAATTGACCCGACTAATAAATTTATATCACTGGTTTTTGTTTTTGTTTTTTGCTTGCCATTTCAAACAAATGATGACTCTCAGTTTATCTGGGTAAGCTTTTTTCATGTACAACGATCAGAATTTTTTAAAATTGTCATATAGAGTCAAATTTATGAAGTAAATCCAAAATATAAATTTCAGGGGGTTACGATATGGAAGAAAAAGCTGCAAGAGCTTATGATCTAGCTGCACTCAAGTATTGGGGACCCTCTACTCATATCAATTCCCCTGTAATGATTTTGCCCTCTGTTTTTTTTTTTTCATTCCAATTTTTTTTATCATACTGAAAGGGAATTTTGTTGTTGCTTTCTAGTTGGAAAACTATCAAAAAGAAATTGAAGAAATGAAGAGCATGACCAGACAGGAATATGTTGCTCATTTGAGAAGGTTTAGCATCTTTTGCCTTAGTGTGTATCCATGCATTCACATGGTTTCTCTTTTGGATCCAACTTGTGTAATTTTTTTTCCTCTTTATTTGAGCAGAAAAAGTAGTGGGTTCTCTAGGGGAGCTTCAATTTACCGAGGAGTAACGAGGTCTTGATATCCTACATTAGTACTTAGCAACATGTGAATACTGCTCACTTGCATTTTGTACAAAGAAAGTGATTGTTTGGCCCTGAAGTCTCTGTTCATGTTTAATTTTTAGCAGACATCATCAACATGGAAGATGGCAAGCTCGGATTGGAAGGGTTGCCGGAAACAAGGATCTTTATCTAGGAACATTCAGTGAGTTCGTGGGCTAATCATGTTTCTGTTTATTGAATTTGTGTCTTAATGTTCTACGGTTGTGCTCATGTATTTATTTGCCTCTTGTTTCCACCGAAGTCTTAGTGCATGCTTGTGCTTGTAAGATTGCATTGCTTCTGCCAGTTCTGATCTTTATTCAAACCAAAACTTCAGGCACCCAAGAGGAAGCAGCAGAAGCCTATGATGTAGCAGCTATAAAATTTCGAGGAGTTAGTGCTGTAACCAACTTTGACATAACAAGGTATGATGTGGAACGAATCATGGCTAGCAATACACTTCTTGCTGGAGAATTAGCCAGGCGAAACAAAGACATTGGACCTTGTAATGATGCTACTACCAATCACAATCCTTCTACTCATAAGAGTGAAAACGAATCAGATTGGAAAATGGTCATCTGTCAGTCCTCCCAGCAACTGGATCACAAAGCCTCAAATGCTGTGGATAATTACAAAACTCAGGCTTTCTCGTTGTCCCCTGAAAATGTAATTGCAAATGATAGCATTTTCTCACTGCACCAGCAACAGGTAGAAGACTCGTCCAAGATGGGAACTCACATGTCAAATGCGTCGTCGCTGGTGACTAGTTTATGTAGCTCTAGAGAAGGAAGCCCTGATAGAGCAAACCTACCAGTGCTCTTTGGAATGCCTCCGTCAGCTGCATCCAAGTTGTACGCTAGTCCAATTTGTGATGTGAATTCTTGGATCCCAGCAGCAGCAGCAGCCCAATTGAGGCCTGCTGCAGTCTCATTGCCTCACATGCCAGTTTTTGCTGCTTGGACAGATGCCTAGGGTTAGTGTTTTAGTAAAAAGCGCTGCAGGGGTTTTTAGCATGAAGAAAACACGAGAAAGAAAGTTAGATTCGGTTTTTTTATTTGGGATTTTCTTTAGTTGATGGAGAAAATTGAGGGGGTTAATGGACACACTTGGATGCATGCATGGGACCATGTTCATGAACAAGAGCTTAAAATTTTAAAACTCATCCTTTTTTTGACCTTCTTGCGATGATCTTGAAAAGTAGTAATGGTGGGAGAGAAGCTTTTAAAAACATTATGATTGAAGTCTGTGGAATGATTTTTGCAATATGGGATGGCTATTCTCATAATTAGGCTCTGCTTTTATTGCCTCTCTCAAGTACAGAACAGAACAAATATGGGATGGCCATTCTCTTTTGCTTTGAGCCTTTGACCATAATATTTCTGATCTCATCACCACTTAGGGCTCTCCATGCACACAACATCATGATTACCACCCACCTTTATCATCCAACCTTTCTCTAAAGATGACACCACAATCTACATTGCATGCCAATAATTCCAAAAGTTGAGAGAAAAGAAAAGGTGGGAGGGGATGTGAATTGTGATGGCGGAACTTGATTCTTATTCGAGGGTTTTAACTGGTTATGTCAGCTACGCAAAGCAAAAGCACTTGACACTAGAAAAAACGTCAAAGCTCTTTAGTTCAAAGCACATCTTGCTCACCACTACAAGCTGATGATGATGGGCATAAAAGCAATTCCATGTCCACATGTACGTAGATTTCAATGACCAGTCAGTGCTTCACATTGCGTGTGAGTTAACACACGTGCTTTCATGTTCATTATTTTCGTTCTTCACATTTTCTCTTTTTCCTTCCCTCTCAAACAGTTCTTGTATCATTATTATTTGGCCTTTACATATAATAAAAAAAAAACTATGTTCTTTTAAAGAATGCAGATCTGGTTCTAGGTTATGCTTAAGAAGATAGAGAGTCGGGATAGGTTTTCAATGTATAAGCCGTGATATTTCTTTATTGTTTGTTCATGCATCAACTTGTTGGTAATTAAGAGGTGGAAAAGCCATTATTTCATTCGATTTTCAGAAGATATAAAAGGAGTATTTTGCTTCGAAAGTTTGGTGAAACAGGTTCTACTACATGATCAAAGATTATATATATCGCCAGCAACAAGCACATGACTAGATTATCTTGCAAATAACACGACATGGATGGGCTATGTATGAGTTGGCAAAGACTGTTCGTGGTCTTTGCTCTATAAGAGTACAAAGACGCAGTTATTACTGATCTGTAAGTTGCTCTACAGCTTGGACGACATGAAGATTCATGTCAGCGTAATGATCAAAAGAAAAATCTCAACTACCAAGTTCGGCACACCGATTCTGACTTTTATAGACACCCTTTTCCTGGCAGAGGGAGCTGTATTTTTATTTTTATTACTAATATTATTTGGAATAGTTATACATATAAATTTTTAATTGTAAGACTTGAATAAATAATTTTAAAAAAATAAATTTAAAATCTAACTAATTAAATTATATCATTCAATATTTAGAAGGAGCTGTATTAATTTTAATGTTCGAGGTTCTTCTAAATTATTCTTACAGGGAGAGAAAATAAAGATTCATGTTCCTCTCGAAATGTATCGGGCATTTCTTGAATACACCTAAAGTGTGTGTGTGTGTGTCTTGTGCTATATTATTTTGAGAATAATTCTATAGATAAATCTCATACCTTATGTATTATACTTCATTAATATAATGTTTTTATTGATGTATCTTATCGAAGAAAATGAGAAATCCAACTTTATTGTTCTTATTGTAAACGCAAAGAATCTTGACAAATATCATGTATTCATGTGCCCTTTGGACAAAGATTTAGTAGCATTTATTTAGCAGCCAGCTAGTTTGATGGCTCTGTGGGTCCATTAATTTTTTTATTTTTCAATCCAAATTTTTTATATGATTAATTCATCCTTATCTTTCCTTAAATTCCCTTCATGCAATAATTCTTAAATAAAGAACTATAATAATTTAAAAATATGGTTTAAAAAAACGAAAAAAAATGCCTCAATATTGTTTTCATAAGATTGTATCGGAAAAATAAAGTAACAGTTAATTTAAAAATTATATAACTAATAAAAAAATACTGATTATTTATGAGATAATTGTTTTTGGAAGTATGTACAATAGGTTTACATATTCGTTCGCAAAATAATCAATGATAGTAACATTAAAAAATATAATCTTATCTGAAGAATATAATATTATAGAATGATTTTTAATATATTATTTTATTTGAAGAGAAATTGATTTAATAATTTACAATGAATAAATAAATAGTGAGTGGTTAGTGTTTTGTGTGTAGGGGCATATTTAATTTCCAATAAAACCCATGATTCATAATTATTATTTTTATACACCATGACTATATAAATGGGTTTAGAGTTCGCCCCCTCAAGTGAAAAATATTGCAAAAAGCTAACTTGTAGGGGGGTGTATTGAATAAATTTCAAGTAAATGACCATATTAATTTTTTAGTATTTTTATGGTTTATATGTTGATATTAGAAAATTATATTAATGTTTTTTAAAATAATAATAAAAAAAAAAAAATCCCTGCCTCTCAAACAAAGCGGCATGCATGGTGATGGGTGGTGTCAAAAGTAATGGGCTGAGACCAAACTTGTGTAAATAATTGTCCTTAATGGCTTAAAGGCGTACGTCAAATTGTAATTAATGTCATGTCAAGGAAATACGCCATGATGGTGTCTGGCACTCATGCTCCGAGGGATCAACTAAGGTAAAATCACCGAATCATGTGAATTGTTAAGCTCTTCTAGCGACTTGTTTAGGAGATTAACACTAATAAAGCAAAGGGTCTCAAATGTAATAAAGGTGGTATTTAGTGTACTTGTATTTTTAGAAAAATTCATATTTTTTATTTTTAAATTATTTTATTGTGCTAATATGAGAAACAAGTTTTTTTAAAAAATATATATATTATTTTGATATATTTTTAAATAAAAAACTTTAAGAAACAATACATACCACACTCATATGTTATCACTCATTTGGTATTGTAGTAGCTATTGTGGTTGTGATTTTAAAAAAGTTATTTTATAAAAAGTACTTTTAGTTCAGGTTAGTTTGGAAAAATATATATTCGGTTAAAACTGTGGTTGAAATTGAGGTTGAACAAAAAATAGTTTGATGTATTTGGTTAAAAAATGTTTTTCAAACTGAGGTTATAAAATTATTAAAAAGGACATATATTAATATTAATAGTTTTTCATTAAAATATTATCGATTTAACTACTGCTATTACATCATGAAATAAATAATATTTTATATAAAATATTTTTTTATTTTTCCATTAAACTATCTATAATTCTATCACATACAAAATCCATCAAACAATAAATATATTTTTTATTATTTTATAAGCATGAAATTTAATAATAATTATTATTATTATTAAAAAAACATGATATATTTAAACATCACGCTTTTAAAATACAACAATTTTAAATATTATATTTTAAAAATATTTTTTAAAACACAATAACTTAAAATATCTGTTTTGAAAGTGCGAAATCAATTATAATAGAAGATATATTTTTTATCCCATCAGTGAGAGCTAGCCGAAACCTGAAAAAAAAAAACTCGGCATAAAGATTTGATATTATTTTTCTTCCCTGCCTCTATTATTTTTAGATGGGTTCTATCAATAGCTTAGAGGGTTGTGACCAAGAGGAGCAACTAGCGAAAAGGAGGAGGTCGGCGTGCAGGAGCTGCTGAAGGAGATTCTGTCACGGCTTGGACATATCGGGTTTGGTTGAAGGTGGAATTGGTTCTGCTATTACATACGTAGTGGCTGTTGTTGCTGACCCCGGTGAAGAGGGGAGGAGTTGTTGGTTGTCGGCTGAAGGATGGGAGCTTTTTGTGTTCTTGGTGGTGAGGAGTTGCTTGCCGTGAGTTGAAGGGAAGGGCTTGGTGTTGACAGTGGATATGTACTCCATTGTTCACTTTGCAAAAGTGAACGATGAAGAGTGAAACGTATAAATACAGAACGCTGGATGAGAAGCATGAAAAAATTGCTTCGCCAAAACTTAAGGTTGAACCTTATTTTTAGTGGGTCCCATGAACCAAATTGCAGCTTTATTTTTTAACCAAACACCATATTATTTGTATTTGAACAAACACGCAGCAGCTACTACAAAGACAAACTGCCTCATGTAAGATGACTTCTAACTCTAACCGAGGCTTCATCATATAGCTTATTTATATTGCATTTTCAAATTTTTTTTATATATATATATATATATATATATATATATATATAAACAATTGAAATGTTCATGATATATAATATTTTAAAATGTACAAGAAAATACGTCATTGATATATAACATGCTCTAATCCAGTTGGATGAAGAAAAAAATTTTATAGTAAAAAGAATTAATACGGTTTGATAATTTATATTTTTTATGTTTCATACAATGAAGATAAAGTTCTTTTTTTTTGTTATATATTACATCACTTTTTATCAAAGAACTATCTCAACCTCATAACTTAAGTTGTTAGGTAAGGTCCTAGAATATAATTTATATTATTCTCTAACATCATTCCTCAAGTGAAAGCCTTTTGGTCTTGAAACTTGTACAGATTCACATTACCCTATACTTAATTTTTATCAAATAAACGAGAATGGTGATATTCGAACTCGTGACCGCTTGATCATCAAGAGTCTGATATTATGTTAAAGTCATCTCAACTCAATAGTCTAAAATGTTAAGTAATGTACTAGAATATGATTTATATTATTCTATAACACTTTTTAACCATACTCTTGTATAGAAAAATTAATCAATTATAGTCTTTAATTTGTTTATATTTTTTAATATACCCTTGTATCAATTAGTTTTATCAATACTTGCGATCACACGCATATCAGCAAGTGATTTCAATATAAATTTGAAAGAATGCGTATTAAAGTCAATATACTACAAATTAAAAAGAATATGTTATTGCTGAGATTTGCATATAGCTAAGCTTGGTTACATATTGAATCTGTTTTTCTTTTTTATTAAAGGGTCATAATATATTAACTTGAAGAAATATCTTTACCTGTTCATGTTGAAAATATAATGTATTGTTCACGTGATCATTAATTCTTGATAAAAATAGTTGATAAATAAAATATATTGCAGAATATAAATGGTTATTTTACGAGTGTGTTTGCGCGCGCGCGCGAAGCACGAAACAAGCAGCCGACTACTCCAAGGGCCGACGACATCATTAATTTGAGGAGCAATGGCCATGATTAATCAAACAAAGCAGAGCTCAAGATTGAGTGACCAGACGCAATCTTCTTGAAAGATGATCATAGGAGTCACTTCATGACAGCATTACAGCCAATCAATACGGGCTGTTCGTTTCCCTAAGGCTTTAATAATAACGATATGTTGCCATGCACTGTGTATCAATAATTACAATCCGAGCTTCATATAATATTATTAGCCGACGACATCACACTATATATAATCATTCTATGATCACCTTCCGAGAGAGAATGTGTTTGATCTGAGATCAGCCATATCTGCCTCCGTTCAAGATATCAAGACTCAACCGCCGCTGCCGCTGCCTTTCTTGGGAACAAATGTTTGAACTTTTCATGTTAAGCTATATTAGTAGGTAGTGTTTGATTTGAGAGCATGTTCACGTTTTTTAACACAAGAGCTTAGATTCCATGTTATCCTCTCGAGTTAAAAAAAATTGGAAGACATTTAAAGAACATGGAAATTCTAAATAAATTTATATTTTTATTGTTATTATCTCTTTTATCTTGAAATATTAACTAAATTAACCCTTATAAGTTATTTTAGCATTTAGTTAGAGAAGTGATTTTTTGCCTCGAACTTCCAATTATACCAAACTAGCTGGGATTTAGCTGGGATGCGGGACATCAATGTTTTTATATGATGACCACATGCTATGCTAGGCTTTTTGGACATTCTTTCATATCAGTACCACACTTTATTCCCAGAAATTGATATTTGTGTGTTAGGCTGATAAATCACAACCTAGAAAAAGATATGGTTTGCCACATTTTGCCATCAAAGTCTAAATCAGACCATTTTCCCACATGGTGTCTGTTTGCCCCACCTTGCTTTCTACAAATCGTGGACATTGTTGTGCCAAGAACAAAGGGCCCGTTTTGCTGTCAAGGGCTGGGCTTCGAATTCGATGGCTGCAACGAAGCAGCAGAGGTTAAAACATCTGGACTTTACTGGTTCGAAAAAGGAAAAAGAAGGCAGTGGATAGTTACCGGGATAATTTCATTGATAATGGAGCGACAACTCTAGGCAAATAAAAGGGAATGAAATCCTAAATCACCAAGAGTATTGAGATTTCAACAGTGATGTTTTCGTTTTTTAGCAAGGACTGTTCGATGAAACCTCTCAATCTAAAACTGTATATTATATATGCATTTGCGCTCACCAAAGTAAGAGGTACAAAGAGATATGTTGCAATAATTTAAGCTGACGACGGTTCTTCATCTGCTAGTAAGAGCCGAAGAGCAAATGTCACATTCAGTTCTCGTGCGCAAAAGATATTGTTGTCCAGCACACATCCACGAGAGGTTGGACGCAAGCAATGAAAAGTTGGACCGACCGTAGAGAGGGGACATGGTGCTGTCTGAGATAGGGACCATAACTGGGCTACAGATTGGAATGGTGAGAGGAGGCGGGAAAAGCCATAGAAGCAGAGGGCCTCAAGATTTGAGGGTTAAGGCCCTCGTTTTCACCTCACAAAATCTCCTGGACCCGTGTAGTCCCATGGTAAGACCTTTCACTTTCACTTCTTATCATGGTATAGAAGTAGAAGATTGCCCTTCAAGGGCATGAGAATGCAGCCCCAACAAGCTGTTGGTTTGTTGGCGCTCATGTTCTGTCTGATGTAACTTCAGCCTCGAAACCCAGGGGTAGATATTAGAGATTGGACCACTAGTTGAAAATGAAGCCCAGCAAAGTCCAGCTCCAGTGTTTATATAGAGAGGAAGCATTACATTTCAGGTGACAAGAACCCTTCTTCGTTCTGTCTTGAAGAGTTCTAGTTGGTGTCGTCAACAAATCTCACCTCCAATTCAGATGAACTGTGGCCCAATTCAGACCACATGATTGATGGTACCGAGTGATAATTGTTTTAATAAATGAACTATGATGAATTATTGAATATATTAGGGTTCTTTGATGGAAGAAAGTGAGGAGATTTTTACTGGTGTAGGATCTATATGTGTCTCTCTCCTTGTAAATCACTTTAATAATCCACAACACCCCCTTTATTTTTTATTAATTCTATTTTTAACATTAAAGTTTTCTTGATTTTATTTTAATTTTAATCTTCAACATTTCATTAATTTTAAATTAAACCACATAGTTTATTTTGGTTTGTTTTTATAGGTTTATTTTTTACTCGAACAAACTTCATAGTATTTGATTGTTTTCAATTTTACAAATATTAATTTTTGTTATCATATAATTAAATAAAAAATAACTTACAAGTTTTTTTTTATTAAACCTAGTAGAATTCAAGACCCAAGTCGAGGATTTGATGGGTAAGCTGAGGAACCCAAGCTGATCCGATGCATCGTCATCTCAATATTTTTTTAAAAAATATGTCATCTTGTATTTATTTTTTATAAAGTCAAACCATGTTTTTATTGGTTATCCAAATTGTTTTTAGACTTAACAAATTAATTGAGTTACATCGAATCACCTCGCAAATGATTTAATCTGAAGTTCGAGTTAGATAAGAAGTCGGTTCGAGAAATTTTAAAATTGACCCATTAGATAAAGTTTAATAACAAAGTTAAAAAGTTTTTCATAACTTAAATTTTTTTTTATATTGAACTTTTTTTTATTCAATCCGCAATATATCAACGGTAATTATCTAATGTTTTATATATATTGAAAAAATTTAAATTTTTTTATTTATTTAAAATTAATATTTTATTGGTGTTTTCAGATTATTTTGATGCGCTGGTATAAAAAATAATTTTAAAAAATAAAAAATATATATTATTTTAATATATTTTTAAGTGAAAATCACTTTAAAAAATAAATACAATCACAATTCTTTAAAAAATAAATACAATTATAATTCTAAATAAACCGTAAAAAAAGAAGAAGAAGGGAGATAGAGAGCTAGCAAAATATCGATCATACCTAATGTTTATAAAAGAAAACAGTTTTGTAATCTTGATCATCATGACTGTTGAAGAATTAGCTTGACAAGATTCTCTACGCATATCCTTTATCCCAAAATTAAAAAGATTAACTAATTACTTGCTAATAAACATGAATTAAATAAATAATAGTTTACTCGTTTATTTGTTATTGTTTGAACTAAGTATTTATATTGGGATTGGATTGGTGGACTTTTGCTTGTAGTGAAGCAACAACCGTTGGTGGCAATCAAATCATTGCCACTAAAACCAAATTAAGCTGCTGAAGTGGAGCCTTTGCCTTAGATTCCAATTTGTAGTGGGGAAGTCTACCTTGTACCGCTATGCCCGTAGACTGTGAATGTTGACTTGTAGCTGCTAGAAGGGATGTTTTTTAACCACCTTTTTTCAAAAAAATATATATTTTAAAGTATTTTTATTTAAAAAACAAGAATGAATGTTTTTTTTAGTGTTTTTTTTATAATTTTAATATAAATTTATTTTAAAAAACACATTGTACTCCTCTAAAATTAATTAATATAGAAATTTTAGGATTAGAAGCCTGATTTAAGGTTATATTTTTAGGTCGATGAGATAAAATATTGATCCAATTACATTTATTTAATCTAAATAGATTTTTAATGAGTGAATTAAATTTAATCCAAACATAAATATGTCAATATCTTATAAATAGAGTTGATTTGAGTTAATTAAGGAGCCCCGAGTTAACATAAAGATCCAATTGACGAAGGCGTGACGTAGTCTAAGGTTAATTACAAATAGAACAAAATTGACGAAGTCGAAAGGTTTGGAACTCAATTGATCATGAAATTATACATGAAGGGCTAAATTGAGGTTTTCTATTAATTTATATCCCGTTCTTGTGCATCGCCCATCTTTCAAGAATCGGCAAAATGTGATACGTTTGTGAAAGTATTTTCTCCTGAAGTCAGGTTTGTGTCAACCATTACCCTTTGACTTGGGATTTTTTTTGCGTGTGGTTTTAATAAAAATTAATTAAAAAAATTAATTAAAATTATTATTTTTATTTTTTTAATTTTTTTAATGTGTGTATATTAAAAATAAATTTTAAAAAATAAAAAATATATCATTTTAATTTATTTATGAAAAACAAAATTAAACATGTTGTTTATTTACTGTAGCACGAAAAGGGATGTAAAGTCCTCAAGGACCATGACGTGATGACAAAGGACTTGAGATCTGCACAGCGGGTCTCGAGTTCGAGTCAGGGCGTGTATTTTTTATAAGAGCCTGGAATAATTAGGGTTTTACTCGTTCATCCGAAACTACAAAGTGCACTTTTTAGAGGTGAGATTTTATCGAATCCTCAAAAAAAAAGAAAAAGAAAAAAAAAAGAAAAGGGATGTAAGGCAAAATAATGAGGACACACCGCACCAACAACAATGTTCAAACTTGCTTTAGAATTCCCATTCCTTTTCAAAATTCCCGAATGTAATCAATCTCATGTGATGATTACTAAAACCAGCATTAATCCCTTTCTTAAGCACGCCGTCTAAGGTCTCACAAATCAGGCATGCCAATTCTTCGTTTTGCATTCTTCGCTGGAAGATCAAAGTGCCTCTGCATTATTATTGAGACAGCCCCCAAAAAGGAAGTCCTTTTGAGCACTGGTAGCTTATGAACCTCACATCTCCAAGGATTTCTAAGCATTTGCACTGCCCAGACATGTGATACTGATTCATTACAGCATCCGCCTGCCCTGGACATGGACCCACTCCTATTCACCATGATTTCTCACATAAAAAAGGGTTTTTTTTATTTTTATTTTTTGATGAGTTAACAATTTCTCCCATTCTTAAAACATTCATCTCTCATTACACTTTCAAATGAGTGGTCAAGGAAGCCAAAAATCAATCCCTGAAAACCATGATTACATCTCCTTCAATGACTTCCGCACCAAAATACTACCTGCAATCGAAGTTCCCACATGGTAACTTGAAGAAGAAATCACACCATTGGTCCTGTTTTTTTCAAGAAAGAATGTTGGCATTGGACACCTATAGCTGCTTGTCTTGTGACCTGCTAATTACTGTAACGAAAGGGAAACAGGAAAATGAAGAAGAAGAGGAGATACCAGAAGATTCTAAGAAGAAGATCATGTGAATGGTGATGAGTGGTGTCAATTAATATAAATGATGGGAGAGAGTTATGCAAGATAAGTGGCCGGGAGTCCTCTGTGTGTGAGAATGAAGTGAGGGCATTAAAACTTAGATCATAGATATTATTCCTCGGTCACGGATATATCCATAAACTCTTAAAAACTCACCTCTTCACAGGACAAGCATTTAATTAATGTTTTTTAAATATTTTTAGATGATTTAGATATATTAAAATAAAAAAACATTAAGAATATCTATAAAAATAAACATTATAAATTTATTTATTTTTCAAAACAATATCATTTTAACTTAAAGCAATATAATTTTAATTTATTCATATCAACTACGAATGAACTCATTATACAAATTTTAGATTAGATCATGAATCATACCGGGTTTCATTCTTATGCTAAAAACACATTATATAATATAATCATTCAATTAAAAAAATAATCTTATAAAACCCTAATATCAAACACATATTCAATTCCAATTCCATGTCCTTTTTTATTTTTCCTTGAATGTATCAATGGATCGACAACAATGCTCCCTTCTGGTTCCCTAGGATTGGAACCAAATGACCAAAACGACCTCAATGCTTCAAGAACGTGTTGTCACTATCTTGCACTCCATACGTGCAGGTCACCACCCCACACAAAACCCCCACCTTAGCTTTCCTCTCTACTCTTTCATTCTCACCGAGCCCCATCCTCCCTCTCCCTCCTCCTCACTCTTCACTCTTCACTCTTCACTGTCAATGTCTTCCCCTCTCTTCCCTTAAGCCTCAAACCTAACCATTAACCAACAATTAAAAAAACAAAAGTCCAACTACAAGAACAGGCCCTCCTTTTTTGTTATAAATAAAGGAGCACCCACTCATTCTCTGTCCTTTGAAACTAAGCCAAGAACTGAAGAAAAAGAATTACAAGTGTCTACTTGTGTAAGCCAAGAAAGAATCAAGTTCTCTGTCTCTGTCTCTCTATCGATCTCCAGATGGGTTTTTGGTCAGTCGTGTTGTTTGCTTTGTTAACCTGCGCATCTGTCTCAATATCAGATCCAAGTGATGAAGCGTGTTTAACCCACTTTACTCAATCCTTAAAAGACCCAACAAACTCACTTCAAAACTGGACAAAATCAAATTTTGCAAACCCATGTTATGGTTTCACTTCTTATCTCCCTGGTGCTACTTGCAACAATGGTCGCATCTATAAGCTTTCTCTAACAAACCTTTCTCTTCAAGGTTCTATCTCTCCTTATTTAGCAAACTGTACCAATCTCCAGTCACTTGACCTCTCCTCTAATCAAATTACAGGTCCTATCCCCGCAGATTTGCAATCCTTGGTCAATCTTGCTGTGCTCAATCTCTCCTCTAATCGGCTTGATGGAGAGATCCCACCACAGATTACAATGTGTGCTTATTTAAATGTTATTGATTTGCATGATAATTTCCTCTCCGGTCAAATCCCACAACAGCTTGGTCTTCTAGTAAGGCTATCTGCTTTCGATGTGAGCAATAACAAGCTGTCTGGGCCAATACCTGTTTCATTAGGGAATAGGAGCGGTAATTTACCAAGATTCAATGCCACTTCTTTTCTTGGAAATAAGGATCTTTATGGCTACCCTTTGCCTCCAATGAAGACCAAAGGTTTGTCAGTTTTGGCCATTGTTGGGATCGGTTTAGGAAGTGGGTTTGCAAGTTTGGTCCTCAGTTTTACTGGGGTTTGCATTTGGTTGAAGGCTACTGAACAAAAGATGGCACTCGAAGACGGCAAGATTAGCCAGCTCATGCCTGATTATTGATATTAATCAGGTTTGTTTAGGTTATTACAATTCAAGATTATTACTAAGGCTGGGCTAACTGATGTTCTTAATTTTATTTCCTTTTTTTTTTTTCCTTTCTAAAGTTAGCAGTTGTATTCTACTAATTTTTAGAGGGTTTTTGATCTTTGTCCCCCCCAATCCACTCTTTCTTTTTCTCCTGAAACCTTTTGGTACCTTTTTTCTTTACATTTCCCTTGTAGTACTAAGTATTTATTTTTGTCCAAAATGAACAATGTATAAATTAATTCAAAGGAGAAATACTGCAGTTTCTTTCAGTTGTTTAATCTGAATTGGGAAGTATCGATGCACTGTAGGTATGTGTGAATGTGTTTGTGCACCTTGAAATTTCGTCTGCAGTGGGCTAAAAATTACGCAGAAAAAGAAGATAGCAGTGGGCAACTTTTCTGTATATAATGTTTTGTTTTGTATTTTGATAATCGATGTTTTTTTAAAAACAATTATAAAATATATTGGAATGATATTTTTTTTATTTTTTAAAATTTATTTTAATATTAATATATTAAAGAATTTAAAAATATAAAAATAAAATTAATATTTTTAAAATATAAAAACAAATATGGAACGGGAGACCTGGGGCTGGTCTCTGCATTTATAAAAAATGGGCTTTTATCTACTTCTCAGTTTTTAGTGCTCTGTTATCGTGAGCTGAGAGGAGACCCGCCCCTCCACATGGATTGCAGAATGTGATTGTCTGGTTTAATAATCAATATTTTATTTAAATAGTACTTGATATTAAAGTATTAGTTGTTTTTTAAAAAAAAATTATTTAAAAATTTATTAAATTTATGTTTCTTTTTAATTTATTTTTTTATATGAGCACATCAAATAATTCAAAATTATAAAAAATAATTTGAAAAAACAATCAAAAAATTTTAAAATTGTTTTTTGAACTTAAAAACAAATAAACTCTTAGGAGATGTTTTGAAGTGTGGTAACGATTGTTTTTTAAAATATTTTTTGGTCGGAAATACATCAAAATAATATTTGTTTTATTTTTAAAAAATTATTTTTTATATAAATATAAAAAAATTTAATTTTTTTTAAAAATACTTTTAAAACATAAAAATAAATGGACTCTCAAATGATATTGAAAAAGTTATCTAAGTTAATGGATTAGTGTTTTGAGTACCAATTTGGGGAGTATTTTTTTGGGAGTGTAGTCATATATTATATTTTTGAATATTTTTTAAAAATATATTTGTCTTGAAAAAAATTAAATTAATATTTTTCTTAATGTTTTTTATGATTTTGATTTGTTAATGTTAATAATAAATAGAAATCTAAAAAATTATTTTTATATATTTTTAGTTGAAAAGTAATTTTAAAAAATATTATGTATCACAATATCATACTATAGAAATGATCAATAAAAAAATTTAAAATATATTTAAATAAAAAGATAAAGTCAATGATATAAAATAACTATTTTAACGATGATTTCTATGTTTTAAAATTAAAAAAGATAACTTTCATTATCTTCATCTTTTGTGTTCAATATATACTAATCACGCGCTATTTATACTTAAATAATCTTGTTTTCACCTAATTATTGTTGATGTAGTCGATGATTTTGACAGGCTTCTTCTTGGCCAACACTCTGCTCAGTTTTTCTGGTGATCACTTACCATTTACTTTGGATTATTTAATTTTATTAAATTAAATTAAAGAGGCTAAGTTATTATTAACTATTAACTTTTTATTTGGTAGGTTCGTTTTAAATTTAGGCAAGTGCTAGAACTAGCCTTGGATTTTTCTCAAGTTCTTTATAAGTTAACTTTGATTTCAAAATCATATGCAAATTGGATGATTTCTTTTGTAATTGTCATTGACATTAGATAAAAGGGTGATATTGTCCGATTTTAATTATGTTTGGGGCATAGTTGATATATTTAAAATGTTTGGGACTCAATTGATAATAAACGCAAAACATTAAGGATTAAATTGAGGTTTTCCAGCAACAATTGTCGAAACACAACGAATTCTTGAAGAGTAGTCTTACGCAAAAGTGCAATCCAACATTTATATGAAAGGTAAAGTTACCACAGCCTGGAATTGATAACCACTTGGACTGGGACTTTCTCAGGGATGAAGGGAGGAGTGTCTCAGGCGCATCCTCTTCTAAGAGTCGCTGCTGCCGCCATGCTTCAATTCTACTGCTCCAAGTTTTTAAGCTTTGGGAAGGTAATGGCTGAGCATGCTGACCACTCAAGGCCCACAGCACAAGCATCCTCTGTCTCATCAGAGTTTGTTAGTAATAGAATCCAATGGCTGTGAGCCTGTGATTGCAAATAGTCAAACTCAAACCGAAAGTAAAAGATGGTCAAATGAGCTCTCATCCCCCCCCACGTTAATGGGTTCTTAGAAGATGGGATGCATGTCATCATGCTTGGTCCCTCCACCCCCAGGCCCCAAGATCATGTTATTATTATAAATAAATAAAAAGTTGATTGCTGGTCAAAAATCAAAACAAGTTCTTAAGTTAATTTTTTAGCGGTTTAACATGCCACTTTCTTTAGTGTGTGTTTGTCCCAGTGGAAACCGAGTAAAAGTGTTAAATCGATGGTTTTTAATGGTTGAAAACTAACAAATTAATCAAATTCTGATTATGTTTGTGATCCATCAAGATTTTATCAATATATTTTTATATATTTATCAATAAATATTGGATAAAAAAATATATATAAATATAATTTTTGTGAATTCTTGGATATATTGGACCGACACGCGCCAACATCAAACACACTCCAGTGAAGGTGTGTTGGGTCTGTTGCTAACGAGAAGACGCTCAAGGTAAAAGAATTGATTGAGTTAGTGGCCTTAAAAGCTTTATAAGAAAAGTAAGAAAACAAGTCATTTGAAGAAAATTTTATGGCTTACCGGGGAGCTTGTCCAAAATAAAGCAATTCATAAAAAATCATATAAAAGTTGAAAAAGTCAGTTTGCTGCTGCGTGAACCTCTTTGTTTTTATAAGAAAGTATTCGAAGCAAACATCGTAGTGCCACCTCCAAGACATATTTTCTCCTAAGAATCTCCTTCATACCTATCACTTAAATTATCTCAGGATGTATAATTCTTAATAAAAATATAAGTTTATTGAATATAAATGACTTATTCAAAATAACTTTTTATCTTCTCTAGGTAATGGTTAAAGGCCCCTCAACACTTATCCTATGAATGTACAATTCTCTTAGGAGTGGACAATTTAATCTTCCCAATGTTATATACATTAATCTTCAAAATACGGACTATATCTTCCCAGTGCTATATGCATTAATCTCTAGGATATGGACTTGATCTCCTCAGTGTTATATGTTTCACTCTCTAAGGGATAAACATAGTCTTTTTAGTGCTATATACACCACTCTTCAAAGGATAAACCCAGTTTCCCTAGTGTTCATCATTCTCCAAGGGATGAATGTGATCTCTTAGTGCTATATACATCAATCTTCAAGGTACAAACTTGATCTCTTTAATGCTATATATACCACTGTTTAATGGATGGACTCGGTCTCCAAAATGCTAGGTGCATCAATCTCTAAGGAGTGTATGTGATCTTCCAAGTTCTATATACACTACTCTTCAAGGGATGAACTTAGTCTCTCCAGTTCTATATACATCAATCTTCAAGGGATATATATGATATCCCTAGTGCTATATACACCGATCCCCAAGGTACGAATTTGATTTCCTAAGTTCTATATACATCAATATATAAGGGATGAACTTAGTCTCTCAGTACAAATGACAACATCATCTAATCACCACTCTTTAGTGAAGGGCTCTCATGCACCGTAAAAAATGATCACGATGACCAATCTTTAATAGAGGGCTTTTAAGCCCCCGTGACAATGTTGGGAAGCTATAGGCTCTTACTCTTTAAGGAACTTATAATCACTTAGAAATTTCTAAGTATAAAGTCAATCTCATTGGATTCCACATAACCATTTAGGAATATGTATAGAAAATGGGCATGGTATCCTCGATCTCCTAGAATTTTTCTAAGTACAGATTCTTGATATTTTACGTTTGAAATGATTTCTTTCAGTCCACACACACACACACACACACACACACACCAATAAATGCATGATTGAGAAACATACAGGTATGATTTTTCTAAATTTTTGGGTGTGCTAGGATGGGACGCGCCAGCACTAAACACGCCCAGTGGAAGCACACTGGGTCTAGTGTTAACAAGACCCAGCCCTAAGTGGGCTTGATAGTTGATAGTGTGCTAAGCCCTCTCACGATTGGGCTTGGCGGGTGCCAAGTCTAGCCCCAAGTGGGCTTAAATCTATCATGACCCGCTATGTCTCAATTTTTTAGTTGGATAAAATGATTGGAGTACAACTCGCAATGTTACTCAAAATATCATAAAGATGAAGTTGTCATAACCCAATTTTTACCCATTTATTTTTAATTTAATTTTAAGGAAGGTAAATCTTGAAAATTAAAAAACCAGGGGTTTGAATGCAAGGATTTAGAAACTTCAAGGACCAGATTGGAAATAACCATTCCAGCCCCAAAGACAGCACCGTTTCAATCAGGCGTTGTTCGTCATCTTCGTCTTCAAAGCACCGAACGCCCGCTTGCAAAGAAGGAAACGAAAGTGTGAAACACCAGCATCCTAGTCCTTTTAAAACATAGAGAAGCAATCTTTATCTTCATGATAATCACAACCCGGGGAGATAAGGATTAGGCTTCGCGTCCGAGTCCTAGCAGGAACCGTCTCCCTCAGCCGTGCTTATCAGGAGGAGAGACGTTAGGCTGAGGGAGAGGAGGATTGGTCCCTATAAATACCCAACAGTTGACAAAGAATGAGGGGGAGAAAAATAAAACCCAGAAACCAGAGGAGGAACGGAGGGAAAAAAAAAAAAGAGCAAAGAAGGGAGAAAAAAAGAGAGAACGCAAGCAAAAACTAGGAAGAAAAACCCAGAAAAACAAACGAAAAATCAGAGAAGAAAAACCCAGAACAGAGAGGAAGAAAAGCAGAGGGGTTTGAAGGAGAAACCGAGGAAGAACTCAAGCTAAACCTAGATAGAAAAAACAGAACCAGGGGGGAAAAAACAGAACCAGAGGAGAGAACTGGAGCAAAACCCAGAGAAAAAAACCAGAAAACAGGGGAAGGCAGAGCACGAATTGAAACAAAAGAAAAGCAGAGGAACAACACAGAGAGGATAATTGGTTCTGCCATTGCTTTCATCCCTACAAAAAACGACCCAAAAATCAGTATCCACAGAAGCCGGCACCTTCGTTCTCGGTTCCTTCATTATCTCAAAATCTGCTGGAAAACGAAAGCAGACCGTGGGCACAGGAGCAAAAGGGAAGGCAGAAGTAAAGGTATCAAGCAGGCGAAAGTCACCACCAGCGTTGCAGCCATCTTCGCCACTCCAGAAGCAGGTACGCCAGCTCTTCATCCCTTTGCGTTCTTTGAAATTAAATGATCAAAGAAACTGTACGAAGGTAGCACGCGTGAAATCACTTCACGCGTGCGCCACATTTCCCGGGCCGGGCTGGCTGGGTCCAGCCCAGCCCCTATAGGCTGAGCTGGGCCCAGCCCAAAAAATAAAATAAAAAAATAGAAAAACAAAGATGTGTGTATGTATAAATAAAAAAATAAATATGAATTTATTATTTTTATTCATGGACGCCAGAATTAGAATAAAAATATTGATTCAAATTTATTTCATTGTATTTTATTTAAATTACATAAAAATAAAAAATATGCATGCAAAAATAAAATAAAATAAAGTAAATTTATTGGTTTATTCACTGACGCCAGAGTCAGGAATAAAGATATTGATGTAAATTTATTATATTTTACTTTTATTTAGTTACATAAAAAATTTGTATGCGTAAAAAATAAATTTATTTGATTTGTTTATTTACTGACGCCAGAGCCAAGAATAAAAAATACCGATTTAGATTTATTTTGTTTTTATAACTGCGTAATATTTACCAACGCTAGAGTTGAAAATATCTGTAGTTAAATATTCACTGGTGCCAAAGTCAAGAATATTACACGCAAACCATCATAGCATAAACCGACAAAATGTTAGCAATTTATGACAAAACCAGCAATGCAGCCTACCTCAGGCAAAACGTTTAAGTTGTGGTAATATCTTTCCTTTTGCATAACCAGTCCCGTACCATAGAATCTCTGTTGACCAGTTAGGGTTCCTAGTGACTATAATATTAAGTGGCGACTTCTTAAACAAAACTGTTCCCCATTAAAAAACAGGATGCCAAAAATCCATTCTTTTCCATGATAATTTTTAAGGCCGTCGCAATATCGAGTGCGACAGAAGTTACACTCCAGCTTTTTTCTCCATAAAAAGGACTAAACTCATGGGCTATAAATACATCATGAGACATTCAGAACAAAGATTGACAATCTTTATTCTCTACTGTACATATATTTTCAGAGCATCTTTTTCTAGAATATTATTGTATTTTATCTCTTTAAAAATGATACTTATTTAAACATTAAAGAGTCTTTACCTCCATCAAATGAGATCTTTTCCAGGTATTAGCCACAAGCTATCTTGGTCTACCAAGCACCAAATATAAGCTATCAGTCACCCTAGTTAGGAAGAATGAATGAGATTATTAGAACTAATTGATTAGCCGACTATCTGACCCATGAGCTCTATTCCTAAACTACTTGGATTTTTGGGACTTCATCAGCTGTATAGTAAAAGTCAAGTATTAAAAGATCAATTATTAATGTTATAAGAAAGTGGTTAAGGGTTCAAGTGTTAGGATATTTGGTACAAATAGTGTGACTTAATATATTTTAAATCAATATTAAAAAATTAAAAAACAAAATGAAAGGCATTAGTCATTCACCATGCACCAAATCACATGTTACGGTGCATTAGAATAGTAAAATGATTATTTTATCTTAAAAAACAAATAACTAGCTATTAAGGATAAAATGATTGTTTTTTAGTTTCATCCTTCAATATTTATTTAATTAAAGATTGTGCTCTGTTATTTTTTTTATTTGTTTTCTATAGGATTTTTCACTAACTTTAAAAATAATTTGTTTATCTCAAGTCTTTTTATTTGTCATTCTTTGTTAAATTTAGCTTCATTAAAAAATTTTAGTTTTTGAATTAAATTAATTGATTAAATATAAGCATGAGATGCTTATTTTATAATATTTTATTTAGTTTGTTTTATGAGTCGTTACTCTTATGGCTAGTGCAACATTTTTCAATGTCATCATGTAGCCTTTGGAAGTGGCATTAAAACCATATCAATGAGCCTTTTTTAGTGGTGGGGAGATGTCCGCAATAAAGCGACAATAAGTCTCCAATAAACTCTTATTTTTTCTCCTTTCAAGAATGATATTGATTGCTTATTTTTTATAGTTAGTTATTACTAATTTTTTTATCACTTAATTTATTGTCTGTCGGTGTCTTTTCTTTATCATATTTTTAAATTAACCGAGGTTATTGAATTTAATCAAATCAATGATCTAGATCTCAAATTTCCCACTTTAAAAAAAAACAATTGCGTCACCAAAACATATTTTTTATGTAAAAAAAAAAATTCATCCAGACCGTGGTATAAAAAGGGCCATTTATCTACTAATACGCTATAATTGGACGTATTCACTGGGTATGTGTGAAAAAAAAAAGAAGTTGGATTAAAAAAAAACAAACTAATTTCAAATTTGAAATAGTCCTTATAAGCTCAAAATAATAAAAACATGATTATGTTAAGGTAATAACAATTGCTTTACAATTGCATCGTGAAAAGAAATACCTATATATAGGAAGATATGGCTAACAAACCCTTTAAGAAATATAAAGAATATACGAAAATTCTTGAATTATGAAAAATCTAGTATACTTGATGGCCCAAGCAGCCAAAGGATTAAAAAAAATGTCAAACTAGAGCAGAGGTGAGCATTTAGCATGTTTCTCCTAAATGGTAAATAGATTATAAAATTATTTCAAATTCAAATTTTAATGTAAGAATAAGGTAATTCAATTTTATTTTATTTTAAGAAAGATCTAGGTACCACTCCCTAACACTTGCGCACGTGAGACAAGGAGAATTTTCAACTCACATAAAGTGGCTGTTTGGGAACGTGACTGCGGACGAGGTTTACCCGCAACCATGTTAATTAACGTTTGGTAACCTAAAAAAAGTTGTTTTTGGTGGGTAGGACCCACATGAAACCGGGCTAGTTGTTCACTATAAAGGGTGAAGCAACGTTTTTTTTTTTAATTTTGAAAAACCAGTGTGCTACACTGTTAAAAGTTCAGGTTTTTTTTTTTAAAAAAAAAATCAGTCCAATTAATTGATTTCACTCACACTATTCATGTGAACGTGAATAATATTTTTTTTGTTAAAAAATAGTTTAAGATGAATTAAATTTACTCGTACTGTAATTTCAATTTTATTCCTGATAATATTTTACCTAATTTTATTGCATGCTCAAAAAATCATGAAAACTATAGTTCTTGTTGAATGAATTTTGTACGTAATGAAATTGGATTTTTTTTTTAAAATTGAGTTTTACTCGAAAAACTAGTATTTAATATTATTTAATAACACTACATAAATTAGAAGGATATCGCATAATGACGTATCATTTGTGGAATTTGATCGCAATTCTAATTATGTTCTTGTCGGGTCCGACTCAGTTAAAAAAAATTCAGTTTTTATTTTTATTTTAATTGTGCTTTATTCAAAAAATTAGAAGAATATCGCTTGATGACGTAACAGAAAATTCAGTTTTTGTTGTTGCGTGCTTAAAAAACCATGAAAAATATAGTCATTGTTGGGTAGATTTCGTATGTGATGATATTGCATATAGTTTAATTGAATAATAAAAAATATTTGATATCAATATTATTTATTTCATGATGTAATAATAGTAGTTAAATCTACAATATTTAAATTAAAAATATTTTTAAATTATTTTATAACCTCAATTTAAAAAATATTTTTTTAACCAAACACATTAAACAACTTTTTATTCAACTTCAATTTCAACCACAGTTTTAACCAAACATATATTTTTCCAAACTAACTTCAACTAAAAATATTTTTTATAAAATATTTTTTTTAAAACCATAACCATAACAACAATCACAATACAAAACACATCAAGGAGTGCTAGAGGCCGACCACAGGCTAGAGAAATTTATATGGTTTATCAGTTGTCCACGACTTTGTGTTTGACTTGGTACAATTAACTACTTCACCATCTGTCGTTTGGTTTACTAAAAGTCTTAAGGATCTGGGTCTCTAATGATCTTCTGATTTACTAATGGTCTTATACTTTATTGATTTGTTTTGTTTTTGAAATTATGGTAGCTGTAGGGTTAATGATTTAAAATATTTTTTGTTTAGAAATATATTAATATATTTTTAAATAAAAAAACATTTTAAAAAATAATTACTAATAAAATAGCTAACACGGTAATAAATTAGTCTGTCAAAATTATTGAGTTACATTATGAAACCAAGAATAATTTTGAAGTAAAATTCCCATCTATGTAATTATGAGATTCGCACATCTTCAAGACATCAGATATCTTTGAAGTAATATAAATGATAATAAACCTACATAATCACAAACTCAAAAAAGAAATTAATAATTAATTAATTATTTGTTAGATTTTTTCGTTGTTTACAAGGTGCCAAGCTGAGCACCTGTGGTTAGGTGGTGCTGAGAAATTGCTTCAAATTTAAAGGGATATTATCACCTCTGATTAATTAATAAATTATTTAATTTAATTTTGATAGATATAACTTAACTGATGAAATTTTAAGTTTATTTTTTTAAAGATTATCATTTTGAATTTTATAAATTTTAAGGTAATTACATGTTTACATAGTTGTTAATTTTAAAATCTGTAAAATTAATCAAAATATACAGAAACTGAGAAACTGATTGAATATCCAGATTAAAAACAAATCATTTAATGCACTTCCCGGGTTGCTGAGAAAACTTGTTCCAATGACAAGCAAGCTTTACCTAACAACTTTTATGATGCAAGTAATTACATCTCAGAGTTAGATCTTCGTTAAGAGTGCATGAAGCAACGTTATTGCATCATGTTTTTACTTGTGTACCAGGATCATATAATTCTGGAACACGAATACACATGTTTTTTTAAGAGCTCTTCTTGACGAGATGAAAGAATTTTTCCTTACATGCTACCATCTCATGGACAGTAAACGATTTTCTGACATCTGGGAACTTGTCTGGGTGGTCGATAGAGGGTCTATGGAACGCCCTTCATGTAATAAGGAAAAGGACAACACTACCCCGTAACAATTCTACAATAATAAATAAAATATATAAAAATAAGAATTTACCCCTTAGAACAGTTCAATGTGTTTTTTTTTTTTAAGAGTAAATACATAAATCCAATGTTATAATCATTATAATATAGGACTCTGGGCACGAGGGTTTAGGTTGTGTTAATAACAAGCACCCCAAAAGAAGAGTTTGAGAGGAGAAGAAAAGGACACAGGGATCATTTGAATAAATAAACTAGAAAAAATAGAGGAGCACAAGGTGATTCCTTTGCCGTTTGGGGGTGAATAGAGAAATCTCTCAAAGGTTTATACCAAAGAGTCGAAGAAGTAAGACAATCCAACAAATCACCATTAATAACCCCACAATAAAAGTGATGAGTTTGGAGCTCACCAGGGTACCACGACAGCTCCCACTCCACCACAACCACACGTTAAAAGTCTCTCTCCATAAAGGGAAACCTTCCCCTAAAATCTCTATATACCTTGCCTTCTCCGTATCCCCTTCAAGAAGCACCAAACCACAAACACCCCACAGGAGAAGAGAACCTAAAGAACCAATCTTTGTTTTCTCTTCTTCTTCTTCTTCTTCTGTGCATCAGTGTCATAATTATTATATAAAGAAGATGACTGTGGTGATTGATAAGCACAATGTCCTTGTGGGCACTTTCTTTGCCTTTCTTTTCTTGTACATTTTGCGCCAAAATATCTGGAAAAGAGAGAAGATCAGGAAGAGAACAACATTGAAGATCCAAAACGATAGTGCTGTGTCTGTCTTGAGGCATGAAAATGGAGGAGGCTTCTCCTCTGCTGATGACGTCATTGTTGTCGGTGCTGGTGTTGCTGGTGCTGCCTTGGCTTATACTCTTGGCAAGGTGCTCATAACTCTTAATTTCATGGCTTCGGTTGCTTTTTAAAAGTTGGTAATGATGGAACCTGCATCTGGGATTTTTTTTTGTTTTTTTGTTTCTTCTTTACTGAACTTTTAGCATTTGCTTTTATTACGGGATTTTAGTAATTTATTACCTCATACAAAGAGGAGGAGACTGAAAAGTGTTTTTAGTTCTTGAGAATTTCACTCGCCTTACTTTTCTTGTGTGTGTGTACGTCATCGTGTGTTCGGTGCTTTGCTTGTCTTATGGTCATGCTAACTTGTTGGGTTGGAGTAAAATTAACTTTCTGTTTTGTAGTGTGATGACGCACTCTCTGTGAAAAGCAGTTGTGGGTTAGATTAGTTTATGGAATACATGGTTACTTCTTGATGATAGTGATGGTTTTGAAAATCTTTAGTTGTAATAAAAAAGTTACGCTCACATTAAAGTTGACCGATATCAATTCTATGGATGCAGCTGAGATGGTCTAGTGGATTTGCAACTCAACTTTAATAATAAGTATAGACTTTATTGCCGAGATGGTTAAGTTTCAAACTAGTTTGATTGCTGGTTCGACATTTTCAGTTGAAGTTATTGCTCAAGTAATTTTGTTTAATAGAAATTGAAATATAACCCCACGACCATTCAATAAGACTTTGATTTGCCTTAGTTTTGCAACATTTTTCTGAGACTATATATATACTGCTATCAGGGCAAAGACCTTGAACTAAAAGCTCAATTCCAACATTACAGGATGGAAGACGTGTTCATGTGATAGAAAGAGACTTGAAAGAGCCTGACAGAATTGTCGGTGAACTGCTCCAACCCGGGGGATATCTAAAATTAATCGAATTAGGCCTTGAGGGTATGATTCTTAAAGTACATATAAAAACTTCAATCTCTGTATTATCTTTGTATGGTGTGTAAAAAGAAAAGAAAATAGAGATTATTTCGGATGTTGCAAGCTATCTGCTATGCAATACAGAATTAGCTGGATTTGGATGGAAACTAGTTTTTGAAATTTAAGTAAGGTGTTAGAATGTAAAGCATTCTCTCTGAATGCAGATTGTGTGGAGGAAATTGATGCCCAACGAGTGCTTGGATATGCTCTCTTCAAGGATGGGAAGAATACTAGATTGTCATACCCTTTGGAAAAATTCCACACAGATGTTTCTGGAAGAAGCTTCCATAATGGACGTTTCATTCAGAGGATGAGAGAAAAGGCTGCTACCCTGCCCAAGTATAGTTTTTTCCTCAGTCATATGAATGCTTTCCTGGTTTATCCGTTGTTTGAAGACGTCCTTATGGATGTTCCAGATTTTTCATTCATTCAATCATTCTGCAGCTCTTACATTTCACTTAACAGTTAATGAATGATTTTGTATCTTTCTTTTCACTGTCATTCAGTGTAAGACTAGAACAAGGAACAGTCACATCTCTGCTGGAAGAAGATGGGACTATTAAGGGTGTTCAATACAAAACGAAGGATGGTCAAGAACTTAAAGCTTATGCTCCTCTTACAATTGTGTGTGATGGCTGCTTCTCAAATCTGCGCCGTTCTCTGTGCAACCCTAAGGTGAAGACACCATCTCATGATTGCCAAATTTGAATGTGATTCTATTTAGTTTGAATGAAATATGTGTTGAATAATCATTAAGGATGAAGCAAATCATAGAATTTTTACTTTGAATAAAAAATTATAATCTCTCAATCTCGCATCGGCTTTTCTTGCTTCAAACTTCTCTAGTAAGACCAACACATAATCATTTTGACTCATTTGCAGGTTGATGTGCCTTCATGTTTTGTGGGTTTGATCCTGGAGAACTGTAAGCTTCCATTTGAAAATCATGGGCATGTCATTCTAGCAGATCCATCACCAATTTTGTTTTATCCGATTAGCAGCACAGAGGTTCGCTGTTTGGTAGATGTACCAGGTCAAAAAGTGCCTTCCATTGCTAATGGTGAAATGGCTAATTATTTAAAGAACATGGTTGCACCACAGGTATATATTTTTTCATTTTTAACGTTTCAGGTAAGAAGTTTGATACCAGTTGATGTCATTGCATGATTTTGAATCATCAAATATGATTAGCAACCATATTGTATTAGCGTACTTAGAGGTATTCCCTGAATTCCCTACATTATCCTTGTTACACATTTTTGTTTGAAGAAAGCATGTTTTGCCCATTAGCCTTTGTCTGTGTTTAACTAAGAGACTCTATTTCAGATTCCATCTGAGCTTCGCAATGCCTTTGTATCTGCTATACATAAAGGTAATATCAGGACCATGCCAAATAGAAGCATGCCAGCGGAACCACATCCTACTCCTGGAGCGCTTCTGATGGGTGATGCTTTCAACATGCGTCATCCATTAACTGGTGGTGGGATGACTGTGGCATTGTCTGATATTGTTGTACTTCGTGATCTTCTTAAACCACTTCGTGACCTTAATGATGCAGCTTCGTTGACCAAATATCTTGAATCCTTTTACACCTTGCGCAAGGTAAGCTAAATATGTCTACAATAAATATCATTATGGCCAAGAATAGTGTCCAAGTAACGTTCTTTTAGTCATCTGAAGTTATGTCTAAGCTTTGCATCATGAATGGAAGAAATGAAGAAAAAATGTTATGCTGTGACGACTCATTCCTTGAAATTACATGCTGTAAATAATTTGCACATTAAAAGAGCAGTTATCCTCATAATTTAAAAAGGTCTTTGTTATTTTTTTCTCAGACATGAAGTAATAGGCTTGAACATGAGAGAAGTGAAAATATGACCAGTGAAAACTATATTTTAACCTGTAATGTTAAATGGTTGTTTCTTGCAGCCAGTTGCATCTACTATAAATACTCTAGCAGGTGCTTTGTATAAAGTGTTCTCTGCTTCCTCTGATGATGCAAGGAAGGAAATGTGCGAAGCATGTTTTGACTATTTAAGCCTTGGGGGTAATTTCTCAGCAGGACCTGTGGCATTACTGTCTGGTCTAAACCCTCGTCCACTGAGTTTGGTCCTTCATTTCTTTGCGGTTGCCGTATATGGTGTTGGTCGTTTGCTACTTCCATTTCCATCGCCTAAAGGCATGTGGATTGGAGCGAGATTAATTTCGGTACGGATTCTCTACTTTTTAGCTATTGCTGATCATGGTGTTTTTTATTTATAAAAAAAAGAGTAAAGGATTTGTAAGTTTAGAGATGAACTCTTGCAGTCGAGATAATATAGGTGCTTTTCATATTCCCTGAATCCATACCGAAGGTTGCAGCATGCTACTGAAATCTCACTCTGTTTTCATATTGTTTTTGGAACATAACTGAGCACAACAAAAAAATGCAGCAGCTCATCCTATTCTGGAATGTGATTTCTAATTAAATTCTTAATGGCTTTCTCCCATTTTCATGGAATTTTTTAACAGAGTGCATCAGGCATTATTTTCCCAATTATCAAAGCAGAGGGAGTGAGGCAAATGTTTTTCCCTGCCACTATTCCTGCTGTTTATAGAGCTCCTCCTGTTGATTGATACATCAGATGTGCCGAAATCAAAGAGGCTTTATTACTGTCAACAAACGCCAGTTCGTTCCTGCAAGTTCCCTGTTCATAAATTTCAAGGGCTTGTTTGGATAAATATATATATATAAAGAACTATAAGGGCAGGCTATATGCAAACTAGTGTGTTGACGATAATTGATCTTATTTATCATGAAGTTGCATGAACGTCTTGAATAAATGTCTTCCGAAGTTGAGTTCATGTGATGTCAATATGAACACCAAACTTTTATTCCTTTTATTACCAATAAAATTTCTACAGGGTTGAACCTCACCTGTGAGGGGCTGGTAGTTACAGTTAAACAAATGTAAATTTAAATCGCCTATTATGATTTTAGGGGTAAAAGCTAAAGATAAGTAAGGTTTTCTAGTGGAAAATATAAGAAAACTAGTGTAGATCTTTAAATTAAAAAACCTATAGAAATTATGAAGTTTTCTTTTTATTTGACAGTGAAGTGAAGGTATCTTTTAACCGAGACCACTCCTTCCCTGTGTGATCTTTAAGGCGGATGCCTGCGGGCATCAACCTGAATTTTTATATGCGATGCAATTGTGTTTCTTTTTATTTTAATAATTTTTTTTATTTTAAAAAATAAAAAATATATATTATTTTAATATATTTATAAGAAAAAATTCTAAAGTTTTAATAAAAAAAAATTGAATGTATGTTCAAAGGTTTGAACCCATAGAGTTAAAAGGAGACTCAATGACCATTACATAAAGGTGAGATAAAACATCAAGTAATTCACCTAAAACATCAAGTAAAAGATGTAAATAAAGGTAAAACATAAAATTGATAGTTGAATGCATATAAAATTGATAGTTGAATGCATGATTTATTGACTTGGATTTTAGCTACTAAACAAGTAACAAGCATTTATACTCTTTAATTTTATATTATCCTAAACTTTTGAAGAGTTTTCAAATGCAAATTAAAAAAAAAAACTAAAGCTTCTAACCATATTATTATGCATAAAATCATCATTCACTCTCTTACAAATCATTGTGAATTGAAGTAGTGATTTTTTTAAAAATTTTAATTTGATTCTTGAATTTTTTTTTCTTTGCACAATTTAGCCCATTTAAGTTAAAATTAGTACCCAATTACATGTTTTTTTTTTTGAGGAATGGTTGAATTGAAAAACAATGAATTGAAGTGAAAAACTCGAGTAACATAGATGACGTTTCAAATTTATTTATGAAATACATTTTAGTCCCTCAATTTTTTTTAGCTATAAAGTGACCAATTCTTTTATTTTTTTTAAAAAATATATATTGATATCAAACTTCATTTCTTTATTTTTCAAAACGCATGCACCTTGGCTTTTCTTTTATTAGTACTTTTTTTAAAAAAAAAATTGTCAAAAAATAAAGATGGGAGAATACTATAATTAAAATATTTTTGGATAATTAAAAGTTTAGTGTTTGTTATGAATTGCACTATACTTTATATAACATACTAAATTTACAAGTAATTCAAGTATGAATAATTGAAAGCTATCGATATGGTGTTTAAATATATTTGAGATATATCTTGAACCATGAGTTATCTTCACATTCAGCTAAGTAGTTGTGTAATGAAAATCTTCTAAGCGAACATGTTTCACAAGATTTATGATAAAATTAAAAATTTTTTATTTTTTATAAAATTAGAAATGAAGCTGAATTACTTTAGAATTTCTTAAAAGATATTTATGTTATGCAAAACTAGTGCCAATAATTTGTGTTTATTGTAACAATCAATCAACCAAAAAAAACATGAAATAACATATATGAAAGTAAATCTAGATATATAACATTGTGAATATAATATTATTAAAAAATTGCTATTGAATAAGATTATTTATATTAATTATGTAAAGTAAAAAAAATAATATTACAGATTTCCTAATTAAAGATTTGACACTAGAGCTTATATATAATTCATTAAAGTAATGAGTTTAAACCTTTTAAGGATGGGTTAACTACAAATTTTAAGATATAGTTTTAAATAAAAATCTAAGTTTTTTATAGTATTCTCCACAGTCCACAGTACTTGAAAAATATTATTTCTCCCATGTTTCCATGATAAAAAATGCTAAATTCAACGTGATAAAGTGTGATCTATATTTTTAATATTTAACAGAAATATAGCAGAAGTATTTGTTTGATAAAAAAAAACAATAAATAAGATCTTTCAATAGAAGAAAAATTAGTAAAAGTATTCAAATACAAAAAAATCCCATTAAGTACTAAATTTGTAATTAATGAGGCTTTGCAGGGACCAGAATGAATCGAGCTTCATCTCTTGTCGGTTGCCCTATACAAACAAAGGTGGAGGGGAAGCGGAGCAGAACATGGGAATGGGAATGCTAGGAGTGGCAGTACGGTTAAGGCGGTGTCTGAAGCCCCAAAATACTACTATCCTCTCTTCATACTCATATCACTCGTCGTCTTCAAACCGACAAAGAAAGAACGAAAACCAAGTGGATTCATCCTTCAACAGAGACCCAACAAGCCCACCTCGACTCTTTGTGGTGCAGCCTCGTCTCCGCCCCGATACTCTCCTTCAAGCCAAGCTCAACGAAGCTCTATGCCTCGCCAATTCCCTCGAAGAACAGCGTGATGGGTACTTCGATTCTGATTTCTTCGATAAACCCTTGCCCCCTCACATCCTCGTTCAAAATCCCATTTTCCGTTCCTCTAAAGCTCGAGCAGGTTTTTTTTTCCTAAACTTAATCAATTCCTTTGCTTTTCTTTGATTTAATAATCTGATTCAATTTGGTATGTGCAGATACTTACTTTGGGACTGGGACTGTAGACGATATCTTGTGCCATATCAGAGCAATTGAGTCGAAGGCAAGAATTTTATTTTTCCTTAAAAAAAACCTTTATTTTTTGAAGAAAAAACAATGATAATGTGTGATTTTTAACAGGATGACGTTGATGCTGTGTTTGTAAATGCTATTTTAAGTGGGATTCAACTGCGGAATTTGGAGGCAGGTTCTTATTTTTTATTTTTGGAGGTGATAATTATTTTGGTATATTGATTTTGCTGTTTTTTTTTTTTTCTTTGTTATTTCAGCGGAAATGGAATAAACCTGTGTTAGACCGGGTGTCACTTATAATAGAGATATTCAATGCTCATGCCCATACAAAGGAGGCGAAACTTCAGGTTTAGTTACTGACAAGATTTATTTACACTACATTTTACTTCAGTGTCGATTTAGTCCTGTCCCCATGGGTTTTGGCTAATGACTGTTTGGCTGTAATTTTTTTTCCAGGCGGAATTAGCGGCTCTAATGTATGCAAAGAGTAGACTTGTTCGAGTACGTGGTAGTGATGGTCGCTTGACTTTCGGAGCATTTGGAGATGCTGAAGTTGTTAGTGCCCGAGGGTGAATTTGTTGTTCTTGATTAAGAAATTTTTTTAATGCAAGTGTATTAAATGGTTCTCATTTTTGGTTAAGCTACACTGCCCTAATACCCTGTTCATGTGTTTATCTTTCTTGAGAGCTTCATATAGTTGGAAGTTTATCTTCATTAGTGGCTAGCATGTTCTGTTTCTGACAACCTTGTCCCCCAGCTCAAAAACAGATAATATTGACCTCTTGTTGTCTCCTTTTTGAGATGTACAAAGCTAATTAGATTGATCTTTAAAATTTTTTCTATGGGTGCAATACATGCCATGCAATCAAAACTCATCATGCAGCTTAATTTCTTAGGAAAAACATTGTTTTGCACCAGCACCTGCTCTGTGAAAATTGGGCTCAGGGAAGTTATCCTGTTTCAAATTCTGATATTTGGTTGAGTTTGAATGTTGATTTGTGGTAGCGTTGCATTACCTGATTTTTCTTGAAAAATACAGTGATCAACTATCGATCCATCATAGGCACCACAACCAGACAGAAGGACTTACTGACCTGAACTGGTTATCTCCCTGCATGGCCTGTCACTGTAAATCACATGTTCTCATAGAGGCATAACTTTTTGAGGAGGGACAGTATTTGATGGCTTTTATATTGTTTCACTTTGATTCTTATTATTGTTTTGGTGGTCACAGTACCTGTATGCTTTCATCCTTTAAACCCTGGATATTTGGCTCCTAATATGTTTCAAGAGATTTGCTTGAATTTTGTTTTGGCATTTATCACCTGCTTCGCTTGAATGATATTTGGTTTAGGAATGTATGATTACTATTGGCACAGACAACTACCCCTATATCTGCCCCCCCCTCCTCAATATACACTTGAGTGAGTGTGCTTGCACATGCTTGTTTGCATAAATCAGTTATCATTTGCTAGGAAAAGTGTTGATTTGCATGGAAATTGTTTACAGGAGAGGAAGTGGTGGACGTGGCTTTACCAGTGGTGCTGGAGAAACTGAGCTTCAGCTTCAGCGGCGAAGGTTTGCTCCTTGAGTCTATTTTTGTTTTACATTAACACTTTTTTTTTAGAGGAATAACCTGCATTATATGTCAATGGTACTCAAATGATAAAAATCTAGTCAGTACTTACATGAAGTATAATAACACATATTTTAGAGGGAGTTCCAGATGTCCAGGCTACTTCTGTTTGTAACTTTCTGGTATCAAGCATGTCGTGTTGCCAAATACTATACATGGGCTGTCTTGTGTGAAATATGCTACATGAAGACATCTTTTGGTATATTTTTGTAGTATTAAATATTGAAGGAAAAAAAGAGTATAATAAATGCAAATCTGATTTTTTTTTCTATGATGAGTGCTTTTTTTATTTTTCCTGAAATATGCCCTTAGAAGCTATTCTTGAGCATTTTTGTGAAATTATTGTTTCAATAGAAAATAAATCTGGATCACTTTTTCCTGTAACTGTTATGCTTGCCAGAGTTCTATGCTACTCAACTGCCAGTTTTCTGTCATTTATGGTTTTTCAAAAAGTTCTGGAATCTAATCGACTCCTGACACTTTTGTCAGGTTAGAGTGTTTTACTATGCTGTCACATTGTTTAAAGTCGCCTCTCATTCCATCATGTGCTCTTACATTTTCTTGCATTGTCATTGCTTAGAAATAGATTGGAAGGCTCTGTTTTTCATGACATAATATTTTGGGAAACAGTTTTTTGTTACACTTTTCATTTATTTGTTTTATGATACACATAAAGTTGTTTCTATAAAAAGTTTTGTTTGGCTTTGGTCACTCATAAATAACTATTACACTTTTGATGTTACCTTCCACTTCATTTTGACGGAAATGGAATTTCTACTTGATTCCAAGGCAATTTGCTAGTTTTATTTGTTGGATTATTGGATTCACTGTTTAAAAATGGAATAACATTATTCAGAGATCCCAAATGAATTATATATATTTTTATTATATTATTTTTTATATAAACTTCTTGAAACTAATGGCCTTCTGATTTTATCTGGACCTAATGGTGGCTAATTAATTTTAATATTTTTGGTTTTATGTAAAAAGATAATAATAATAATAATAATAATAATAATAAGGGTAAAACATTCGGTTTATCCAAATTACCAGAATTACTCGATCAGGTTAAGCAAATTTGGTTTAAAGAAAATTTATTTTTGGTGGGGTAGTGGGAAAGATTTTTGGCTAATTACCCAAAATAACAATTTTTCATCTGAATTACCCGAATGCTCACCTCTTTCATAGACTAGATAAATCTTCATGATTCGGTTTATATGGCATGCACTTTTGATATTATATGTGTGTTCATATGTTCGTTTTATGGAACTCCAATATCAGAATATTAGAACGGCGTGAGACTTTGCGGACCCAAATCAAAGATGTTCGTCGTACTCGAGCTTTGCAGCGAGCTTCTCGTAAGAGGCATTGTCAATTGGATAGTCAATATATGGCCACTGTTGCTGTTGTAGGATACACAAATGCTGTAAGTGATTGACATCTGATCGGAATCTCAAAATTGTTACCATGCAAATAAACTAAATATCCTCAGCAATGATATTTTTTTTTCCTTGCAGGGAAAATCAACATTAGTTAGTGCACTCTCAGGAAATGATCTTTACAGTGATTCTCGGTATTTCATCTCCTTGATGAAATGTTCTAGATTTAAGCTCCACATTTGAACCAGGCTTCGGTACTTGAAATATTTTTTTGTAAGTAGTTAATTGGACTTGCTGTTTGTGCAGACTGTTTGCAACACTGGATGCTAGATTAAAAAGTGTTGTTCTTCCTTCAGGGTAAGAAGTTGGTGTGGAATCTAAGTTGTTTTCTATTATGTTCTGTGGTGTGATGAAGTGAAGCTCTTGAGTGTAGTGTTTTTGAAAATAATTCTTTTTCTTCATTTATCTGATTGAGCTATAATTCTCAGGAGGAAAGTGCTTCTTGGTGATACTGTGGGATTTATATCAGATTTGCCAGTGCAGGTAAGTGAAATGCATGTGCAGTTGCTGATTCATTAATCATATTCATTATTCTCTCTCTTCATTATAATTACTCTTAGTTGGTGCAAGCGTTCCGTGCAACTCTAGAGGAAGTGGTGGAAGCTGACCTCCTTGTGGTAAGTCAGTTGCTTGCCTTACCATTTGCTAACTTTTCTATCATTTTTCTAATGGTAGATTCTTTTGTTGCTGACTTTGGCACTAATTTTATTACCCATCTTCCCAAAATGGCAACAGTTTGAAATGAAGATGGTGAAAACGGGTAAAGAGAAGCAAATCATTAAGAAAAAGGAAATGAATATAGGATGAGTGACATCAAATACACAAATATTAACTAAGGATAATTGGATATTATCATCCTTGTTCAAGCCGGTTTAGCCTAAACAACAACAGCAAAGCCTTAACCCCAAACTAGTTGAGGTCAGCTATATCGATCCTTTAGCACATTTCAGCCCAATCTTAAAGCAAATCCGTTCCAATTTCAAGAATATATTGCCCCAACTCCCAAGCATGCAGCAATGCGATGGAACCTCATGCTTCTTTAACACTACACCTGGGTGTCGATGTAGCCTATGTCTAGGTTGGCATGATCCATGCATGAGACAGGACAAAGTTTTATGCTGATTATCAACTTATTGCAACCCCTTTCCTTTTTCCAGGACTGATCTATCCTAAGCTAAGCTAGCACACACATAGTTCATTGAGCCATTATGAAGATATTTTTGTTGATTAATGTTTGTTATGCTCAATTTTTGGCTTAAAAAAGTTGGTATCAAACATGAAATATCAGATAAGAGTGTAGGCATATTTAGAACTAGTATTTTTTTCCCGTATGATGCTTTTATTCATGTATTTGTTCTTCCTGCTGCTACTTATGCCTGATGTAAGCGTAGGTCAATTGGCGTGTATATTCTTTTTCTTGTAATGCATCTCCCAGCACATATTTTATATAGTTCATCATCTATAGAGAGCATTGTCAATGCACATCTAATGTATCTTGATAACACTGATGCAGCATTTGATGGACTCTACTGCTCCTAATCTTGAGGAGCATCGAGCAACTGTGTTGCAAGCTCTTCAGCAAATAGGAGTGTCAGAAGAGAAATTACAGAATATGATTGAAGTCTGGAATAAGGTAATACAATTATACTCTATCCTTTTCCCTTGAAAAATTTAATAAAAATGGAAGATGTCAATGAAGAAGAGTGTATCCAGAGATCACTGTACATTATTGGATTTCGCAACCATTCAGATTGATTACCAGGAAGAAATGGTTGCTGATGAATATCTATGTGATGGTGAAGATGGTGAGGCTAGCAGTTTGTCTGGTGATGAAGGTGGTGATGTAGCATCAGGAGCAGATGACGAGATCAATGGTTTCTCTGGAAGAAGTGAAGGAGATTTTGAAGAGACGATAGACAATGAGCAAGATGATTACTCTGGCGACTGGCTGTTGTCAGGAGATAACCAAGAGATGGTAGGTGACCACTGGTTGAAGACTCTGGATGAGCAACGAGATGAGGCCTTAAATGACGTGGGGATGGAAAAAGTTTTACAATGTCAGGCCCAGCATGGTCCACATCTCAAAATATCTGCCATGACAGGAGTTGGCTTGCAAGAATTGCTGGAACTCATTGATGACAGGCTAAAGACTCAGGATGAGAAGTTCAAGGAACAAAATGTAGTGGAAAGGGGTTTTTTTAATAAAAAATGGAGGCCTCCACGTACAGAGGATGCTGGTATAGCATCTGCTGAACAGTGACAAGAATAACGTTAGATGCACATTTTTTAATTCCCCTTAAGAGTAATACCGAAATAAGATGAAAAGTTTTCAAGGCATGGATGATCGATTATGGAGGCACTCTATTATATTCCACTGAATAAATTTTGGTGCTTGGTAAGAAAAAATGCAGATGGAGGGGACCTAATCGAAAAGATGGAGATGGCTCACTTTTTGTTCAAAGATTGTCAAGGCCAAGGCAGCCATTTTGAAGCAAAAAGTAGAAGTATTTGGGTGGTGAGCAGTGCATTTTATTTGTAGGAGAGGAATAGGTTCCTGAAGGGGTGCTAGGGTATGCATGCTTATCCGCTGAGTATTTGGATGGTGTTGTAGTTTTGCTAGACAGACGGTGTAAATTTCCCTTGAAGCAATGATGCGGCTGTAGGAGGTTTATACGTTAATGGAAGCATTTAAATGTTCTGAATGCCTGTTTCTCGTAATTGCAGTCACCTTAAATGGTATAAATCTTGGCATTGTTTGTTGAGCTCTAGGAAAGGCAATGATGGATTCATGGTCCTGAGTTTTTTTGGGAGAAGATGTTTGATCAGATATCTATCCCGTTTTTTCTTTCTCAATACTTCAGGTTCTATCTTGCAAAAACTCCATTTGCTTTGACTTTGGATGTAAACGGACCTTTTCAATCAATTTTTAGTGTTAAACTAGTTTACTGGGCAGCAGCCATACGGACTCTTCAGCATTGGTAGTAAATCTCATTTACTAGGTTAACCTAAAAATTTTCTAACCTTGCCTAACTTAAGTTTAAAATTAATCATTGCAAGACTTGAAGTTGTTTCATTATCTTTTAGACTTTGTGGGTTCGAAGTTGACTCGGATGGCCATATAATCCATAAAATGTAGTGCTGATTATTTGCATAATAACTTAGTCCCTTTAGTTCATGAAATTAATTAATTAATCCTCATTTTTTCAAAATTTATATTCAGCACCTCTTTTTATAGTCTGTTTATAAATTACTCATTTCATCAATTTCTCATAGTTTTTAAGAAGATGGGATAATTAAATTTGTTAAGGAAGGCTTTTTTTCAAGACAGCCTTCATTTATCCTTATATTTTAATTATTGTTTCCAAGCTATCCCTAATCATTTAATTGTATTCAATTTATTCTTATTTTTTTTTATATTTTCAATCTATTAGATTTTAAATGCATTTTCAAGTCAGAAACATTTTGAAAAATAAATGTTATTATAATAATAAATGAGCTCGAACTACGAGAATTAAGTCATAATTCACTGCATAACATTATTATTATTATTATTATTATTACAACAATCTTATAATGACATCCTCAAAATGAAGAGCCAGACGCTGAAGTTGTCTCTGAAACATAAATTAACTTTGTACAACAACCTTACAATGCCAAGCACAATAAAAATCATGTCTTTACTGAGACACGTCTTTACTGAGATATTTGTTTTAGAAAATTTATACCTGTAAGTTGTTTTTTATCCTGTTTTTTTTTTTTTTTGATAAAAATATAAAATCTTGGAACCATCACCTGCCAATATAGGCAAGTCTTATAGATGATAGTTTAAGCACACTGGAAACCAAATCTTGATACTTGGACTAACATATAATTACATGAAATGATGGATTTGTAAGCCCGCTATTGTTAATCTCATGAACCAGTTCGCTTTCTTCTATCATTATCTAGTATTTGATTGTGAGTTCACTAATCTTTATGTTGTATTGTAGATGCTTTTTGAATGGGCTCTTGTACGATCGAATATATATATATATACACACTAGAGAATACGTATTATTAAAGTTAAGCACATCAATTAACCGATAGGAATTACAAAGGCAGTTCTTGGAGAGCCTAAAAAAGTTACAACCCAGTAGCGAGGCCTTGGTGCCTTCTGGGACCAGGAAACCTGTAACATGCCCACCTGTGGCAGCAGAACAGAAGCTATGTTCAAGTATCTGGTGGCTAATATATGCACAAGGGGTCCATTTCTTACTGGATTTAAGGGCTATGTAAGAGTATGACATGCATGTCTGGCCCATTTCATTTGGTGTTTTCTCATCTGGAAGACAGGAAACTCCTCACTTCGATTCAGGACTCAAAATGACAAGAATCAACACAAGCATTTGCTACGCTAACTGGCTCTGGGTCCATCCATTAACTCTATGGGCCTTTAATCTTTATACACCATTAAACTGTGTTGGGTCTTCTTATACAATCGCTAACCCCACCCCTTGGAACAAGTATAAATACTTACTTACTGTTAATCATGTAATAAGTTCCTCCATGTTTTGTGTGACACTGAACATGGAATCGTGAAGATCTCAAAGAAATTCAGTTCTTAGAACCGATCAAGAAGTTAGCTATGATTCTGTGTTGATCTAGCCTAAGAATCGATGAATTTAGCTTTGGTTGACGAAAAATCTAATCCAAGAGTAGAGGAAGAAGAGAGAAGGGTCTTTGGTCTCTAATTTGGTATGTCTAGTGTTTGTATCTCAGAATTTATCCTTAAAAACTTACTGCGTATGGAGGCTCCCCCCCCCCCCAAAAAAAAAAAAAAAAACATTTGTTTCTGAGAAATGTTAGTCAAAATTAACCAGCTCGTGCATTAATGATGGTCGGTAAAAATGATAAAGAAAACGCGTCAAGTAAGAGTTGTGAAACAAGACTCGTATCCAAGTTGAAACAATACACGATTAGCATGCAAATAACATTGAAGGCCAACGCGTGTATTGAACAATTACTGCGGACTGCGGTAAGTGGAGGCCACGAGGAACTGAAATCACATTCAAGCTAGGCTGGACTGAGTTGCCATTCGAAGATGCAACATGGCTTGGTTGGAACTGTTTGATTTGGATAATTGCTGCAAATAATTGGAAAGAGGCTAGCTTCTATAGCTGAGAAACACTTGATGTGCGAGTCTGTATACACTCCATGCTTGACTGTTACCCCATAATGACCCACTTGGATATAACAAGACAAAACTCAACTGGTTTGTTATAAACATGCAAGACTTGGACTGGCTTAAATATTGGTCCTCGATCGGTTTATAAATTTGTAGTGTTGACTTCGAGAGCAACTAGATTTTCGTCTTCGTTGAATCGAGTTGGATTCATTTATTGATTTGATGATCAAATAAATGCTAAATTCAACAAATTAATTTTAGGTAGGATAACTTAATATTGTTTTAGTCATTAGCGAGGATCTCGAAGCCATTTTCTTTCATATATAATTGTCTAGTTAAAGACGTTTCTAATATATAATTGGTTTGAAATCTACTGCAAAGTTAATTAATTTGATATAGAACACTTTGTCAAATTTTATTTGATACTTCATTCAATAAACATTGAGGTTTTCAATAATTTTTATTGCTTATTTGTAATATAATAGGATAGGAGGTCTGAATATTTTGTTCGCTTCTTTAGCCCCCCCCCCCCCCCCCCCAATAACTGTTAAAGAAGGAGATTGTAAAGGATTCATAGATACATTCATTTGTTGAACAATAAAAATAAATACAGAAATTGTATATATAAGACTGACTATTATTTTTAGCTACTAAATAATCTATTTATAATGTTATGAAGATCAAGTTTCTTATAAATCATGAATCCTACAAACTATTAATGGCAAATAAGGATTTTACAACTCGAATCCCAATACAATTCGTGCTTTCTATTCCTGTATCTTTTCCTAGTAGTTGTATATATTAGAACTTTAATTATATTGCAACATTCACCAACATGCTCCTATTCTAAACATGACTTGATCATTAATAAATAACTTGAATCTTCATCTTTTTGATTGATAATTGATCTTAGCTATTTGCTAAAAAACACAACATGAATAACTACTATTTTTAATTAAATGACATGTGGTTCTTTTATTTAAAAAGATAAGAACCCTTACCACTTTTCAAGAATTTACATACTCACACTCACACATAATTGCAATATGTTTGATACCATCTAATATATATTTTTCATAATCAAGAGAAAGAAATTAATCTCTCGATGACTATCTTAGTTTGAACCAATACTCAATATGTGACCTACCTTTGTCAAGGAACCATCTCAACCCAATAGCTTAAACTTTTAGGTGAGGTCCCAATATATGATTTATATTATTCTCTAACACGCCATCTCAAGTGAAAACCCTTTAAGCTTGAAACTTACATATGCTCACACTATCTTGTGCTTAATTTTTTATCAAATAAATGGAGATGGTGAGATTCAAACTCATGACCGCTTGATTATCAAGACTCTGATACCATGTCAAATAATCATCTTAACCCAATAACCTAAGTTTTTAGGTGAGGTCTCAAGATATGAATTATATTATTCTTTAACAACTTTCTGTATTCATTGTGTCAAGTATACTTTAAAAGCATGATGAAGCCCCCCCTTTTAATCTAATGTCGACCATCTATGCCTTCTCTTTCTATAATAGTTTTGTGCATTCCATTACCCTATTACGTACATACCATCAAGCCATTTTATAAAACCCTATATTCCGATATCTCAATTAAAAATGGCAATGCCAATTTTTAAATAAAATTAACTAAAGTCATGATTAATCCTATCATGTCTCTCTCCATCTACTTCACCACTGTGTCCAACAAACTTTCCCCTTCTTATTACTTCTCTACGAAAATTCTCCACGGGAGCTAAGTAAAAAAATGGGTTTGGTTTTAAAAATAGGTCTCATAACGGGTGCATTGCTAAGTAAATCTTTTTATATATCCCTAACGTTATTCCATTCTCTATTAGGGTGATCTGACTTTGTTCAAAATAAATTTTCATCTCATGAAACTTAGTTTACACATGGCTATACCTCTACTTTAGACCATTAGCTATCATTTCTAGTTACCTTGAGTCTCTTAAAGATCCATGAAAACATCTTTGATGCCCTGCATCTTTTGATCTATGCCATTAGGACGGGCATTACAACTATTATCCAATAGTTATGCCAATCTCTCTTTAATACCACTTGATGTAAAGTATAGTAGTGTAAAGATAATCGAGTTTACAACATTAAGAAATATTTTAAGAAAGTACATAACACAACAAAACTATAAGAGAAAATTCAAAAAAATCTAATTCATTGATAACTAAACTACCAGAACCAATACTCAATATGTGGCCTATCTCTGTCAAAGAACCATTTCAACCCAATAGCTTAAACTTTTAGGTGAGGTTCCAAGATATGATTTATATTATTCTCTAACACACTCTCTCAAGTGAAAACCCTTTGGGCTTGAAACTTGCATATATTCATGCTACCTTGTGCTTAATTTTATATCAAATAAATAGGAATGGTGAGATTCAAACTTATGACCGCTTGGTCATTAAGGCTCTGATACTATGTCAAAGAACCATCTTAACGTAATAACTTAAGCTTTTAGGTGAGGTCTCAAGATATGAATTATATTATTCTTTAACAACCTCCTGCATTCATTGTGTCAAGTATACTTTAAAAGCATGAAGAAGCCCCCTTTTTTAATCTAATGTCGACATGGTATCCGAGCCTTGATGATCAAGTGGTCACCATCCCCATTTATTTGATAAAAATTAAGCACAAGGTAGTGTGAGTTTGTGCAAGTTTCAAGCTCAAAGGGTTTTTTCTTGAGGGGGTGTGTTAAAAAATAATATAAATCATATCTTGAAACCTCACTTAACAACTTAAGCTATTGGGTTGAGATGGTTCTTTGAAGTTGGATTTTGTTTATCAATTGGGTCCATGTACTCTTCAACTAGATGTTCTATGTCATATAGGATCATTAAAATCTATTTATAAATGAGTCATTTTACTGGATTTTTCTATCGACTTAGAAAACAAAAGGGTTACTATTAATAGTGAATCATTTTCATATTCTCTTTTTTATTTAGTTCATTAAGATATCTGGGACATGTGCCGGCTCTAGATCTTGTTATTTTATAATACTTATTGATTATTTTTCTAGGTTTATATGGACAAGTCTTTTAAACTATAGATAAGAATTGCCTTATGTTTATTGAGAATTTTCAACCATGATATTCACTCAATTTTTTAATTGTAATAAAGTATTTATTTTTGACAATGTTATAGAATAAAGTTTTTAGATTTTTTGCTACCCTCGAATTGTACTATCATTAAAATATCAAATATCATGCCAAGTACTTCTCAATAAAATAACAAAATGGTAGAGATAAATATAAAATTGGATATATTTTGAATTCTATAAAAGTATTACTTCATTTAATATATTTTTCTGAATCTTTTGGAGAGAACCTGTCTTAACCATTATTTATTACATTGCTCACTTCCTTCTTCCATTCTTCCTAATCGAATTCCATTAATTACTTTATGATATACTTCCTAAGTATTGCCTTTTCTTTTCATTGGTTGTATGTGCTTTGTCTTTTTTAACCTCACAAGCATAACAAATTACAACCACGATTACATTTATATAAGTTTTTTTTTGGAATTGGACATGAAGGATTATTGTTGTTTTCACCATATTTCTAAACATATTAGATTTCAATTTCGTGTTATATTTTAAAAGCATACATGTATATGAATTTATCTAATTTTTAGTAAGCATACCAAAAAAGCACTAGATTATTCATTGGTTTAGTTATTGATTTATTTCTATATTCACCTTTTGATTCGAGCCTTTCAAGTTCGAGCAACAAAAATAATGCCTCAATAAAGACACATGACTTGATTGTTAATATCTTATATCACCAATTAGTCCTTTATAAATTGACACGGCTATTTAGTGTTTTATAGGCATCTGTAATCTTAAAAATCTTACAAAGAAGCAATTAACTTGAAGGATCTTTTTTGTTTCTTAAAGTCTTTTCTAGTACAAGATGCTTAAGAATAAGGCTTTTATGGTTAAATAATGGATTAATCATATGTTCTGGCAATTTGATCCATTCTTTTTAGCTAAGGTGGGTGGTAGCTTGATGTAGAAAGTCATATTCCTACAAAATAGTCTTTTTTGGTGGATTTAAAAACTTTTAGATGCTTAAGTCAATATCTTTATAGAAAGGAAGTGCAATAAACATGTAAAAGAGCGTTAAATCCTAAGAATATGGTTGTCTGTTCTTGTTTTGACATGTAATGAATGCTCTATAAGAGAAAATGGTGTTGTGTGTATATGTTGAGAATGAAAAAAATGATGAACCCTTTACTGGAGTAGTTTAATGATATTTATATCTCATGAACCTTTTTTTTTTGCTTGAGGGAGAGGGCTGGAAAGTCATTTGCTTTGATAATATTAATGAGAGATAAATATTCCATACACAAATATTAATGAGATGAAAATGTGGTAGGTCATGAGAGACTCTTGTACACCTAGAGGTGTATAATGAGTATGATCTAAGCAAAAATGATTGGGTTTGATAAAAAAAAATCCTAAGAGAATAAGTGTTGGATTCAGGATATAAGACAAGGTTCAGACGTGATGGATTTAAGCATGATGCCCGAGCCCATTGACGTCAAATATGTGCTTGGCATTTGGGCTTAGGCGTGGTGCCTAAGCCTATAAGCTCCAAACACCTACCTAACACCTGAGCTTATACGTGATGTCTAAACCCACGAGCATCAAGTGTGGTGCTTGAGCCCACGAGTGTCGTATGAGGGGTGTTGGGTGCGGGGGACCAAGCAAGGGGAGTCAAGTGCAGGGAGCTGGACGAGGGGTGTTGGGAAAACAGAGTTGGGCTCTGGGCCTAAATTCAGTAAAAAATCTTAGGGGGCAAGAGTTAGGTCAAGCCACAATCCTGAGCCTAAACTTGTTTCCAAATCCTCTCCAAAACCTGGATCATCATAAAAATGGACTTAAACTAACAAAAAAAATATTTGAAAAAATGCTTATAAATCCTAATCCATCACAATGCAATATAGATTTCTTACATTTCTTAGTTTTAATATACTTGTTTATGTGTTTTGAATCATTGTAGTGACAATAATAGTCCCATCTCTTTGCACCAAGTTTGAATGAAAGTATATTCTACTTATAAGTACTTTCTAAGTGAATATATCTATGTTCATGCTTGTTTGGTATCATTGTATTATTCTTCTTTTTAGAAACTTTTCAGTAGCCATATTACGTCCTATCATCTTTTTGTGATTTCTCCAATTGCTAGTTCTTCTACTATTATTCTCTAATATAGGTTGTTTTCAAAATTAAAAACTCAGGAAAAAAAAAAAGAAAAGTAAAGAAACGACATCGATACCAAAGAAAAAAGATTTTATTGCAAGTTTCCATTATTAATGTACGTTGTTGAAGTTGACAACTAATTGGCTCATAATCAATTGAATCTACTAGGATATTTGAAATAGTCGAAGTAAACCTAGCTTGCAGGTCTTTGTAATGGCAAATTCTAAACAAACTTTTCGGAGAGACAAGAACATGGCTAAAGTATAGGGTCATAGTTGAATCTTCGCCTTTTCTCCAACCCAAATTGCAAAACTACAGGACGTATTCTGCCTCACTGCCGACAAGTTTGGACTTTATGAAGCCGTGTTCTTAGATGGTGGGGTAACCAATGGATTGTGCCGGGTTCCTTGAGTGACCTTCTCCAACAGCGGGGGTGTTTCATCAATGGTTTTATTCAGCAAAAAAGTTTGGACTCTTTGACTATATATGGTCCTATGGTTAGTGTGGTTAGCTCGTAATGATTATTATGTCTTTAATAATGTGCCTTCGGATTAGGATAGTATTTTTACTATAATCTTTCACAGAGTGGCTTCTTGGGCTAAATCTTTTGATGATCATTTTGTTAAACTAAAAATGATATTTTCCATAACTTGGAAGGATTTCAAAGATAGTTTAATCCGGTTCGAATTGGAGTTCATCAGGAATGGAAAGAACCTCATGTGGGAGCTTTGAAATGGAACATTGATGGCTTCTCTCCTGGAAAGCCGAGAAGGTTAGGTATAGGTGGGGTTTTGCGAGACCATATGGGCAGGGTTCTGTGTGTTTTCTCAACCCCTACATGCATCAAAGAATCCAGTGAAGTTGAAGTTTTGGAAATCAAAAGAGCTTTGGAGCTAAGCAAGCTGTTAAAATAGAATGGAGACTAGCTTTAGAACCTGCGATGCATTGGAGCTAGGATTTAAAGATATTTTTTAATATAGTAAAAAATACATAAATATTATATATGCATTTTATTGTACCAAATTTTTTTTTTAATTGAGAAATACGAAGATTCTATTTATATTTAATAAAATAAATTTAAAAAACAGATGAATTAATGATCAATTGTGAAAGAGTTGTTTTGGGGTTCGTAACAAGTTTAGAACAATCATAGCTACACCAACTTTCTTCTATGATAAATGAGGTCATCTTGAACTCAAGTAGGGCTGATTTAACAAAATGAGAGCTAACTAAACAAGGTGATTACACAATCAAATCTGGCAGCACTGCTATTGATAACATTGCATTTTCAGGTACCTTTTCTTTCACTCCATTGTTTCAAAGGGCATCAGTTTCATGTTTTTTCAAGGGCATTGTTTATGGGAATGGGGCAATTTTCAGTCATTTGTAATATGCATATGATACTTTGGTTTTTGTGCAAAACAACTACAACTCATTAATGAATGCTAAGAGGATCGATCTTATGTTGGTTTTAAATGGCATCTGGGCTGCGAATTAACTTTTGTAAAAGCTTTCTGGTAGGAGTCAATCTTGATGAAGAATATATTGTTGGAATGGTAAATGTGATATACTGCAACTAGGACACATTGCCATTTAAATACATGAGACTTTCTTTGGGTGCGAATCTGAAAAGGCTCTCAACATGGAAGCCGATAATAAAAAAGATTCGTACAAAACTGGGAATGTGGAAAGGAAGGGTGCTAAGCATGGCGGGAAGAGTTTGTCTTCTTAAAAGTGTCCTTTCTTCTCTTTCATTGTATTACATGTTTATCTTTCTCATGCCTAAGGGTGTAGCTCGTTTGATCACCACAATACAACGAAGAATTCTATGGGCTAGTGTATCTACTGAAAGAAAGGTTTGCAAGGCAGTTTGGCATGTGATTATCAGGGGAAAAACCAAAGGTGGATTGGGTATTGGGCTCTTTGTAGGGAAAAACAAGGCAATGCTTTTCAAGAGGCTTTGAAGACTAGTTAATGATGCTGAAAGAGGCTGGCAGAATCTTATCACCAACTTATACCGACCAACTTACATTAATGGCCTTCCACTATTTAAAAATCCCACATCACCAATATGGACTGCTATTAGTTCAATTATCAACATGGATACTGCAATGTCTTCTTTCTTGAAAAATAGCTGCTACTTCGAAGTTGGCAATGAGGAGAGAACATGTTTTTGGACATACATATAATTGCCATGTGGTATTTTGAGAGAGTGCTTTTCATTAATCTATGCACTCTCCATGACTAAATCAGAGTGTCTGGCAGTAATGGGGGAGCATACTAACAGGGGATGGTTGTGGAACCTCAACTGGAGCCATACCCTATGCTCTCAAGAACCATCACAGCTGCAACAACTACACACTTTGATAAATGGGATCAAACTGGACACAAATAGGGTAGACTTAAACGGTGGGTGCTACATAAACAAGGAGGATATACAGTTAAATCTTGTAGCACGACAATTGATAACATCGAATTTCCAGGTACTTTTTTTGTTCACTCCACTGCTATGGAAAGATATTAATTTCCCCTAGGTACCAAATTCAACCATTGTAATTGCTTCATTTATAAGAGTATTAAACGTATTGTATTCTTAATTATTTATGTACCAAATGCAACCCTTGTAAATCAAACTTTGAATTATGAACCGTGGAATCAATTCATGTACGCTTCTATTGAAGTCAATGCTAATTAAGAATTAAAAAAAGAAAAAAAAAACAAAGGAAGAAGAAAGAATATACTTGGGGTTTACTTTAGCCCTTTGGAATTTACGTTTTTCATGCACACTAAATTAGTTGGTGAGTTTCAGTTTTCGTTGACCTCTCCAAATGTTTACCAGGGAATGGCCTCAACTTGCTCAATTGCACGAGAGAGAGAGGGAGAGAGAGAGCATTCATGGAGGATTAGGGAAGGGACCTACGTGGTTGAAGTGAAGGAAGCAAAGGGTCTATGACAGTGTCTCCTAGGAAGTCTACGAGGAATGGAATAACGTGAGCATCATGCTTGTTGTCACCAGTGGAGGACTACAGTCTCCGAATGGGTCCCCGAGCTCATATTCTTGCTCTATATGTGTTTCTAGTGGCTTGCGGTGTGGGGGCAACTAAACGAGGGTTTCACATGCGATCACAACCCTTTTTCCACTACAAACCACGTGGCCACTTCAATTATTCGATGCCCTTTCTCTTGTGTTTTTGAACTCTAAACACCCAACTAATTATGTGCCAACTTGCACTGGCTTCTTGTAACTCAACCGGGCCTGTTTCTTTTGTACTAAATAACCCAAGAAAAATCCTAAGATCAAGCCGAAATGTTAATTTGGATAGTACTCTTTTGAAGCTACCAAAATCTTGCAAGTTTTTGTTTATCAATCGACAAACCAATAATTTCCTGCCCCAGAATCCTGTTCTTGATTATAAATTTAAAAACAGAAACAGTCCATGTATTTTACTGACTATAATCTGGGGTGTGTGTGTCCATCGCATTATTTGGGATTTCGAATCATGTCTTTGCTTGTCGTCCCATAGCAAAGCTTGTGTCTATCAAAGGCTAAATCTTCATAAATTGCTTCAATCAGATCATTCTATATATATGGGAGACCTGCATGGATGGTAAGAATTGGGGGACCCTATATTTTTAAGCATTTGATTTGGATTAACCCTTTATTCTGGAGACACTGTTGCCCTTTCATGTCTATTATTAGTCACATTCAAGAGTTAGACATTTTATTCCACTCCATATCTTAACAAATTAAGGGTAAATGAATAAAAATTCTGAGAAATAACTCAATTGACCAGGTCTTGGGTTTGATTTTGAATGATTATGAGTTTGAGTCCTTTCAAGGCCACTAGAAACTAACATGGTCATTAATTTCAGAATTCGTATGATTAATTAGTTAAAGTATGTGCAAGCTAGTTCGAATATCTATATTAATAAAAAAAAGAAAATTAAATAAAGCGGCCGGTGTTTTTTTTTGCTTACTTACTCCTAAACCGAAAATAAAATAAAATAAAAGAAAAATCAAGGGAAAGAAAGAAGCCTTCACCTAGGTATGGTCATTGACGCAATTGAAATTAATGGCCCCGCCAATTAAGCATGTAATTACCAACCATATATTATATAGAGTCTTAACTACAGGCTACTTCCCAGCAGTTTCAACTCTCACGAGCTAACCCACCTTGATGCTCGAATTAAGGAAAGATTAAGAATGTTAATTATATGTTGATGAGCTGTACCTCACTTCACTTGAATCGAATGGTGTAATAAAGCAAAGAAAGATCATATCCTGAAAGAAAAGTCCTCTAAATCTGGTAGCTGCTTGCCTGCCCCCGTATGCAACACCACCATTACCACCACCTCACCTACCTAGCTTTGCCTTTGATAATTCACGCAGCTTCTTTACAGCAAAACTCACAAAGTAAAACTCTTAACAACCTTATTCCCCTAATTTTTACTACTATTTTTTTTAAAAAAAAAACTAGAGTAATTTAATAATTACTTTTCTGAGGGTGTTGAAAATAGGTGTAAGCTTTTTGAGTGCCGTGTCTTTTGAGTAGTGGAGTTTTTTTACCAGGGGAGAAAACATGTAATTAAAATATTTGATTAAATATACTGTTAAAAGTGCGATTATTTCTTTTTCTATAGTGTGGAGTCCACATAGACTACACATATAAAAATTGTTCTTGACCAAACGGGTGCAATATCTTTTGGGATTCTTCCCTTTTGCCCCAGACGGATTCTTAGCTAGCTTGTACCATATATATGACCATAATGACCCAAATATTGCCATTCGTATTAATTTACAGTTGGGTCTGGGGGATAGTCAGAATCAGGGAGCAGAAAAACTAAGGGCCGACGGTTGGTTGTTGGCAATTACTGGTTGCGTTTACCATACCAACTCAAAAAAAAAAAAAAAAAAAACACGCACATTAACTATCCCTTTCGCTTTATTTGTCAAACAGCAAAGATTTTGGCTATATATATATATATATATCCTGAAAAATTTTGGCATTTTACTCAAAATTGACGGTGGTTCAATTAGTGGGGTCATGGAGTATGGGATTGGGAACCAACAATGAGCCATACGTACGATTAATAAAGGAAATAAAGCAATCTTTTCTTCACATCTCTTGTTGTTAGGATTTAGCCGTAACGAAATATCTGACCCGCACTCGAATTATATCACGAGTCAAGTCAAATAACAAAAAAAAAATTCATTAAAGATTTTTTATCATTTTTTTTATAAATACTTTTCCACAAAAAAAAAAATTTACTGACATTTTTCTAACATCACTACTAAAGACTACACGATAACACTGAAAACGATGACACACATTGTCATGGCAACAATATAAAAAGTAAACTAAATAAAATATCATGAATTGAGTATCTCATGTTTATGTTTAATCAATTAATTTAATTTAATTTAATTTTTAAAATATTTTAAAAAGTTAAATTTAACAAAAAATGACATATAAAAAGACTTAAGATAACTCGAGTCATTTTTAAAATCAGCTTAATCATTTTAAAAAAAATGTGAGCTTAAAAGAAAGGGAAAAACAAAGCACACCTGAGCAAATCTCCTAAACATGGGTTAATCTCCTAAACTCGCAAGCCATGAAATCCTAAACTTGTGCTCAATCAAGAAGCTCAATTCCCAACCAATTTAATATTAAATGATGAAATCAAAACAAAAAATTCAATTTAAAATATTTTCCAAAGTAAAAAAAAAATAGAAATAAAAAGAAGATCAAATTTGATAGAAAAAAACTGAAGGAGCATGGAATCATAAAAAAAATTTAATTTTAAAAATTATTCTAAGTAAAATGAATAGAAATCAAAAGAAAAGGGACTAAATCTTACAAATAAAAAAAATAAAGAATGATAAAATTAAAAAAAAATCTAATTTTATAAATTATTTCAAATAAAAAATAGTAATCAAAAGAACAATGATCAAATATGAAAGAAAAACAAATTGAAAGAATATTTTGAAAATTTAGAGGTTCAGGTGTGCAAATCAAGGCGGAAAAGGAAAAGAAAGGAAGAAAAGTCGTCAATGTCATATCAGAGGTATATTCACCACAATCGTTGTCTAAGGATGGATGGGTAGCCGAGACAATTCAAACATTGCAACAAATACCATCCTAATGAAAGGTCCATAACCCATTTTTTAAAAAATAATATTTATAATTTAATAAATTACAAAGTTGCCCCTTACCCAACTTGATTATAATAAAAAAAATCATAGTAAAAATACGAAAAAGCCTTTGAATGCAAGTTAAGATTTTTTTTTTCTTTTGCATTTAAGAGTAATTTAGTCATTTAACTATGGTTTGAAAAGTGAAAATATAAAAATATCCATAAACGCCTATTTAAAGAAAATTTGCTTTTGAAAATAATTCGGTCATTTAACCGTGATTTAAAAATATTAGAAGACCGACTTATACACTGTCATATGATAATCACTAATGAATCCTTACAAAAAGACTTTATTATTCCGAATAGCTAGTTCATTGATACTTTTAGAACTTTAAAATGATCATTATATTGCTCCAATCCACTGTAAACTATGTCTTGATCTACATTGAAAGATTGAGTCCTATTAGTTTTTCTTTTACCTTAATTAAGAGAATGAACCCACGATCAATCACTACCATAAATAGCAAAATACTAACGAAATATTATTCCATCGGTAATTTTATTTCAGATGTAATCAAGCTTTAAACACCGATGGAATATTCCATTAAACCATCAAATATAAGAAAAATAATAACTAAAAAAATGTTCAAATTCCACTCACCATGAAATTTTGTACTCAACTATCCACAAGCTGTTGCACCATTTTTTATCTGTCCTCCTTTTACATGTAGGTTTCGGTAAAAAGCTTTATTGATCTTAGATCGTGCCTAAACACCATATCCTGCAAAATAAATCTATAGTTATTTTTTTTTCATATAATACAACAATTTTTTAAAAATAATTATCATATAAAACAGAACCTTACTATCTGTTTGCATGCGAAATGAACAGAATGGATCTGCTGGTGTGCATGTTCATGGAACCATGAATCTCCCTGGTCTGGTTCTCTTAACTTAAATGTGATTGCCTTAAGAAACGTTCTGATATCACGTGCTGGAGATAAATGTCCTAGATACCCTCTATGACATGCGAAGGTTTGAAACCCCTCCGCACGACTACATCTTCCTAACTTTGAAGACTTTTATCTTTTGCATATTTCTTTGTTTTTTTTATGGGCATCATACCAGAATCATGTAACCTGGTTAAAATTAAAATTAAAATTTTAAAAATAAATATCATAATTTGAATTCAATCTTACCAAATGATGTTGTGATTCTCCCACACTCTCCTAGCCATGACATTGTCAGCCCCCTCCCAATAAATTTTTTTCTTGCACATTAATTTCATAAAATAATTATTTAATTAAAATTAAAAAAAACTAATCGAATTAAATATTGAAAAAGTAATTGTTTATGTATATTCTAACTTTTAACTTTTCAAACTAATCATAAATCATAGGCTTCATTTCAGGATTTTTGGAAATCGAACTCCATTGAAACAAAGACACTTCCATCGATGATTCATTACCCATGTTATCATGCCAACAACCTCAATATTTGTAAGCTTGAATTTTAATCCGTTCCTTAAAATTAATTATTCAAACTTTATCCATTGTTGTTTAATTTGTTATCGTGTAGAAAAGAAAAACAAACTTACATGTTATGGTTGTGATTCCACTAAGCAATATACTTCATGGTGCAAACATCCTTCTTAGAAAGGAAACCTGCTCTATGAGTCACTCTCGCACTCGATGAGCCTGCGTTAAGAGAGGGCATCTATGCTTAAGGTGCCTCATCATGGTCAGCACCTAGCGACATTGTCTGCTCATGCTCATCATATACACTACCAGAAGAACCAACAATGCTCTTGTATACGGGAGTCTATCCAAAACAAATTTGATAAAAAAAAATAATATTATCACTATATTCTATTTGAAAAAATTCTACAGCACCTTCTATACACAGAAGTCTAATCAAAACAAATTTTATCACAGTTTCATTACTCTTCTACACAATCAAGTTCTTCAATCTCACCCTACCATTTCCACAATATCACACTACACACCAACATGCACTTCACATGAATTTATTAAAATTTACTCATCAAACTAGCATATTAAAACAAATAATAATAATAATAATAATAATAATAATAATAATAATAATAATAATAATCTCCTAATTGAATTTTCATTACCAATAAACAATTAACCAAAACCTATCCAAAATAAAAAAAAATTCTCAGTTAGATTTTCACCATTATCTGCAATAAATTATTAATTCATCACAATTACAACTCTACCTACAAAAAAGTCATTTATGTACTTGTGATCGGTTGGCAAAACCTAAAAGAAAGACGTTTTACCACCATTTATGTAACAGCCTGACCCAACATACTATATATTATCCGCTTTGGGCCTTACCGCCCTCACAGTTTTGTTTTTGGTGATGCAAGCCCACTTCTGAGCCTGACGCCCCAAAAGGTGTACAACATTTTAGTAACCAACACTACTAATAAGGCCCTAGTTCCGAATGCTCGCTTCCGATGTGGGATACCACAATCCCCCCACTTTAAGATAAGTCATCCTCGGCTCTGATATCAAATGTAACAGTCCGACCCAACATGTTGTATATTATCTACTTTGGGCCTTACCACCCTCACGGTTTTGTTCTTAGTGACGCGAGCCCACTTCTGAGCTTGACGCTCTAAAACGCATACAACATTTTAGCAACCAGCACTACTAATAAGGCCCTGGCTCCTGACGCTCGCTTCCGATGTGTGATATTACAATTTATTAAGATGAAGGCCTTGTTATTTTCTATACAGTATGGATAAGCTAATTTTTCATGCGTGCTCCAACCATAAATCATCCTATACGTAAAAAAATTATTGATAAACCACATCAAAGCTGTCTTCATCTGAAAATTATGTTTTCTTGAGACATCATATTTAAAATTCTAAATGACCACATCTAATTCAACTCGTAAATCAATGATTGAAGAGAATCATCTATATTTCTACATAAATTGTTAGGATCAAGTATGAATGTCAATAAGAACATGAACTCCGACCTCGTACACACCCTCGATGACAAGTTGTAAATTATACGTATCACTGGTTAACAAGAATATGGTGCAACAAATGACCTAAATGAATTGAATCCATCTATAAGTTTTATGGTTCCTTTAAAAATTGAGGATACACCCTATTAAACTACTTTCAAGCTTCACCATCAAAAGAGTGCATCGTGATTTCATCCACTACATCATATAAACGATGTCATGTCGTATGCCTAATAGTCATTGGAGACATACATAACCTTTGTAGTCTATGAGTGATCGGAAAGTATCTTGGTTTTTTATATGCGATAAAAGTCCTCCTACCAATTTTAGGTTTATACTAAGCATATCCCCAAGTAAAATGCAAAAGTAAAATATACATTTTCATGGTAGTACAATATGCAAAAGTTTGGGCATATGTTAATTTTGTGGTATTCTAGACCAAGAAGTTTCATCATGGATTTAACAACATAAAATTTTTTTCATCTGATTTCATTCAGGTAAAATACTTCTTACCCATTCAAGGATTCTGTCATAACCGGTCTCACTCATCAACCCATAATCTGACTTGGATGATGAATACCTATGCAACAACCGATAATGTAATGTGATTTGTAAACCCATCCTATAATGATTTGTCAAAATCTTTCAAAAGTAAAAAAAAAACGTAGTTACATATGCATTTAGTTCTTTATCTACATTTGAACTTTCACTTGCGTAACCTGATTCATTCTCATTACATCCATCATCATACTCCTATAAAGATTACTATTATCAACTACAACTCTATGTATGTTTCTAGAACTAGAAGTTAAGTCAGTCATCCTTTCTACCATGATCTCATAAGAAACATAAGATTTTTCATATGCAAACCACCATAAGTATTTTTCCATGAAACTTTTTTGTAGAAGCTGTATCGTAACAACATCTAGATCGAGAAACTTTTTATTTTTACACCTCTTATACGAACATCTAATACCACCTCTACTAATATTCTTCGGATTAGATAATGTATAATTAATAAAACTCTCAGCACCATTACAATAATCCTGCACAACCCTTCTGGTGAAACTCAATATATTTAAGAATAATAATTCATTATTTATACGAAACTCATATAGAATATTAATAACAACATGTATTAATTAATAATAAGAACTAAATAAATTATCGATACCCAACTAATTAGCTATCATTGGTTCAATTCAAACTTACTCAATTTATTTTAATAGTACCCCTTAATCGTTATTAATTTTCTTAAAAAATTCAAATTTCTCAACTTTCTTCAAAAGTTCAAATTTCTTCAAATTTATTAAAATTTTCAACTTAACAATAAAATTAACAAACTATGAAATGTGCCCATTAAATAATTCATTATTTATTTCATTGTAACACACTTAAATTATAAAATCAAATTCAATTACATCAAATGACAAACAAATATATTTTTTCAAAATCTCAAACAAACTCTAACATGTACTAATCATACATTCATATAATAAACTTATCTAGAAAAAAGCTATAAAACAAGTAAACACAAAAACAAATAACATATACTACATAAAAATGCCATAAAATAACACAAAACAAATGGGTTACAACAAAAAAAAAAATAGATAGGTTTGCTAACCTGATGTGGCGAATCTTAAAAAAAAAAAAAAGAACCAGGATAGGAATATTAGTAGACTGAGTGTTAGGGTGACTGAATTTGTGATGATAAGAGCTAGATTTGTGACAAAATAGGAGAGAAAGTACTATTTTCTATAAGAAAAAAAAGAAGAAGAAATGAGGGAAGGGGGCCGGAGGGGGGGGGGGCGTCCTACTAGATATAACTTTAATATTATCAATGGATTCCTCGATATTAACTAGCAACGATTAATTATCATCGATAATTTGGTTGGAAATATTGACACGTTATATTTTTTTTATGAAATTAACAAGGGAATACTTACTCATTTTTTTTATTCTCTGAATTCAATCGATAATTCTCTTGGTATACTTCAAATAATTTTTTTTTCGGTTATTATCGACAAAAATAGTAACGTGATTTTCTATCGGTAAATATCATCATAATTTAACAACATTTTATTTGATAATTTTCTGGTTGTGACTGCCACCTTATTACTGATACCATTACTAGCCCATTTACCCCAATATCTTGATTTATTGTGTTGCCACCTACCCAGAATATATGATACCAACTAATTTGTTTCCATTAAAGACTAAATGTTTGACTTCAAATCAAAAGGTTGGTGTGTGTATATATATATAAAAATAAAAATAAAATTAAGCAGAAACATAATGGACCAATTTGAAGGCTAAAGAGGGAGAATGTGGCCGACATGGGTTTGGTATTGAGTAATAGGCCAGGCATATGGACCCTCGGTGGTGGCGCCCTCTAGAGTTCAAGTTACCCTGTGGGCCACTTTTTAGCCATATTTCCTGTCGGTATGGCCTTTAAAGAAGGCTACTGTTACATGAGCAGGACTACAAATCTCTTTCCTTTTCTCTTTAGTCTTAATTAACACTGGGATTGTTTTGTTTTCTATTTCCTCCATGAATTCCCATATCCAAAAATTTATTAAATACACATAGAGCCCAGGCGATTTTGTATTTGGTGGAGCATACTTATCAATCTAAATCGGCGCCATGGTAAGAGGGTACGTATCACTATGAATGTTGACACCAAATTATTTGAGCATAGAAATGTGTGATGTCTTGTGGGATTGACGCGTAATTAACAACAGTTTGGCTTTCTAAATTAATTACCAAGCATAAGAAATCCTGTCTCTGGTCAAAAATGTCTTTTGCCAATCTCTCTTTCTTATATATATATATATATATATATATATATATATGCTAGCTACATTGAGATGCAGTCGCCACTACAGCACCAACCCACAATTCAATTCCCCTTCAAAATTTATACAACTCAATCTCAAACCAAAGACTTCTCCTTCCAATTCTTCTTCTATATATCGTGTCCTCGACTACATATATAGTTATTTCTTGCTTTTGCATATTTGAGCTTCGAAACAACATTATTTACAGATTGTTCAATACATACTTACCAAAATGAGATTGTTGTCTAGGAAAGCCACGTGTAATACTCATGGGCAAGATTCCTCTTACTTCCTAGGATGGCAGGAATACGAGAAGAACCCATACGATGAGATCAAGAATCCAACAGGCATCATTCAGATGGGTCTTGCAGAGAATCAGGTCAGAAAACCATGCATGTGTGTGGGTGTGGGTGTGGGTGTGTTAGAATAACATGGTAGCTTACGTTCCATTTTGCTATTATTTGCAGCTCTCTTTTGATCTTCTCGAGTCATGGCTGGCTAAGAACCCGGACGCAGCTGGGTTCAAAAAAGATGGACAGTCCATATTTAGAGAGCTTGCTCTTTTCCAAGATTATCATGGCCTTCCTGAGTTCAAGAAAGTAAGTCCATTATTGTTTTTTCAAGTCATAAAACTAATATATAAATGATTTACGTGTTCCAATATTTTTCTCTTTGTTCTTACAGGCATTGGTAGAATTCATGGCAGAAATAAGAGGCAACAAAGTAAGCTTTGATCAAAACAAAATAGTACTCACTGCCGGTGCAACTTCGGCGAATGAGACACTCATGTTCTGCCTTGCTGAGCCAGGAGAGGCCTTCCTTCTTCCCACTCCATACTACCCAGGGTAAGTTAATTAATTATATGGTATACTGTATATATCTTCCTATATACTTTCCCTGTTACTAAAATGCTAAGTTACTTATTAATTAATTATTCTTGCAGATTTGATAGAGATCTCAAGTGGAGAACTGGGGTTGAGATTGTACCAATTCAGTGTACAAGTTCAAATGGCTTCCAAATCACTGCACCAGCCCTTGAAGAAGCCTTTCAAGAAGCACAAAAGCGAAACCTACGGGTTAAGGGTGTCTTGGTCACAAACCCCTCAAACCCTTTGGGAACTACAATGACCGGCAATGAATTGAATCTTCTTTTAAGCTTTGTTACCGAGAAGGGCATTCATCTCATAAGCGATGAGATTTATTCGGGTACAGTTTTTAGCTCTCCGGGATTTGTAAGTATCTTAGAAGTTTTGAAGGATAGGAAATGTGAGAATAGTCAAGTTTGGAATCGAGTTCATATTGTCTATAGTCTATCAAAGGATCTTGGTCTCCCTGGTTTTAGAGTTGGTGCAATTTACTCCAACGATGACATGGTTGTATCAGCAGCAACCAAAATGTCTAGCTTTGGTTTAGTGTCTTCTCAAACTCAATATCTTCTCTCTGCTCTACTCTCTGACAAAAAGTTTACGAGGAATTATATCTCGGAGAATCAAAAGAGGCTTAAACAACGTCAAAAATTGCTGGTAAAGGGCCTTGAAAAGGCTGGAATCAGCTGCCTGAAGAGCAATGCTGGCTTGTTTTGTTGGGTTAACATGAAGCATCTCTTGAGTTCTAACACATTTACAGAAGAAATGGAACTTTGGAAAAAGATTGTTCATGAAGTTAAGCTAAATATCTCTCCTGGTTCTTCCTGTCATTGTACCGAGCCAGGGTGGTTTCGAGTATGCTTCGCTAACATGTCTAAAGAAACATTAAGCCTTGCTATCCAACGATTGAAGTCATTTGTGGAGTCGATGAAAAATCAAAGCCATCACCAAATGCTGAAAAGCTCAAGAAGAAAGTTCCTCACCAAGTGGGTTTTCCGACTATCGTTTGATCATGATCACCGCGAGCCTGAGGAGCGATAGTCTGGTAATTATGTCAAATGTGAACGTAATTAAAAACAGAGTAGTTCTTATCCATTTAATTTTTTTCACACCAAAAATATATTTTTGGTTGATAAGTTTTTCTCAATTCTTCTTTTGAATTGTAGAAAGCGCACTCGATCCCTGCGGGATTTGGAGTGGCTCTAAGCTAGATTTGTTTCCTAAAACCTCGTGTCCCTTGCAAAAAATTCTTCTATTAAAGGATATGCTAATGTGATTAATTATGGGTTATTTAACATAATTATGAAAAACGTCTTCCATTCTTCTTCTCGTGTATAATCATGATATGTTGATTCATATTGTACCTACGTATACATGTTTCTTTCACTGCATTTGCAAATTACTTGCAACAATAAACAAGTACTATACACGTAATGGCCGCCTACATATTGATGGATAGAGAGATGACGTTTGTGGTCGGCGTGGGTGTCGTCGGCGTCCATTAATTGTCTCTCCACTGACCTTGAGCAATACACACACACACATACTCGATCTTAAACGTTGTTTAAGCCGTGTGAGTAGGGAATTGATATTAAATTCTACAATGTATGGTGGGTTTGCGTGGGTCAAAAGGCTAACGAGTCAAAACTCAAAAGGGGGCATATGTTTTATGGAAGGTATTAGCTAGGGTTTCCAATGTCTGTCTATCTATCTATCTATCTTTTTTTACTTATATATATATGAAGTGAAGCCAAAACAAATTCAAAAGACTCCCACACTTCTCTTAGCTTCAACAAAAAGGCATGTAAAGTGAAGAAAATAAATGTCTTTCTAGGTTGTTTTAATTAAAACTCGGCATGGTGCACGCAAGCAATAGAGAGGGAGAGTTTCTTGCAAACATTTCAATGCCTTTTTTGATGTAAACTTTCTAGGATTAACTAGCAGGTGTTTACTTTAAAATGTCTGTTTCCTAAAGCTACGCGGTTTTGCAGCTTATTAAAATATTTGTCTCCCAAAGTGACCAAATTTTAGGAAACAAACCTCTCTTTAAATTAATTAATCCAATCAAATAATAATGCAATATATATATATATATATATATATATATATATATATATACACATTCTGATTAATGTATATCCTATGGTTTAACGGACATTTGTTTATCTCTCTTTCTAATGTTATATTAGGAATGATAATGATCAAGAGTAGGACTGGGATTTAGGCACTAGCTCATGCATATGTTTGTTAAGCATAAGAGAGTTACGGTTAAAAAGATCCAAACTTTGTAACTGACAAACATTGAAGATAAAGAAGAGAGTTACAGTTACAAAGATTCAAACTTTGTAACTGTTACATCTCCAGCTAGCTAACGGATATTGAAGACCAAGTAGAGAGTTTCAAAAAAAGAGTTACTACAAAGATTCAAACTTTGTAACTGAACTTGTTTATGATGGATATTCTGCTGCATTGATGAACCTGCACTAATCATGATTTCAAAATTAAAATTATATTTGTAATAATATTTCATAACTGATTAGTTTAGTGTGTGTGTGTATATATATATACACTATTATTTTATTCATTAAGAAAATATATACAGATTACATTTTCTCTTATTCTCTGTTTTTTATTCTTTCTGTGATCAGCTAGGGACCAAATCAAGGAAACGATATTTTTTTTCTTTAAAAAATAATTTTAAAAATGTAGGGGTAAAATTATAAGGAAACTCTCTCCAATCATATGAAAGACTTTTTTTTAGTTAGTTAGACCACTAACACAATATCTTTTATATATGGCTATGTTGGTGCTATGACATGGGCTTCGACTAGCATATATATATATATATATGATGGATATAATCTTAATTAAGGAGATATGAAAAAAATAAAATAATCTTGAGGAGATATGGCAGTGAACTGAAAATATGAAAGACATGTAATGCTAGTTTGGTTAGTTGAAGCAAATTGGTGATCAATATATATATATATATATATATATATATAGAATTATCAATAAGATTATATGATTATGACATTATCAATATTCTCATAATGAGATTCTTCTTAAAATTGTTTCTAAGAAAAAAAAAAGTCCATCGGAAGGATATTATATCAAAGGATATACTTGCTTCAAAGCCTTTTTGTTCTTTTAATACATGCAGGAGTCGCAGTTACTTAAATATTCAGTTTAGAGTCCTCTCAAGACAATTAATTTAATATGGTGTAGTTAAAGATCATGTTAACATGATGTCATGTGCTTATACTTATAATATATCTAACTACCAGTTAGTCCTAATTAAATAACTACCAATTAGTCTGAAATATTCTGCAAATCCTTATATATTAATTTCTGCTAATTACTTTGTAACATTTGCTTCTATTCTTTGATATTTTGGATTCAAAACTCAAAACTAACACCTAAAAACTATTAAATTCCCCTAAATATATCAAGAAAGAAGGCCTGTTTGAACGTATTATATATGTGTGGGAGATCGAGACAGAGTATTGCCTCCCTGGTTGACCCTC